>NC_048292.1:2581919-2591919 GCF_009762535.1 Notolabrus celidotus
GACCCCCCTCTCTCCCGGCTCGTGTGGGGACACAGATGCCGGTCTCGGGAAGGGGGGCTGGACGGTTAGAGGACCGGGTCCCGGTTAGACTCCGTTATGATTTCTGACCGTTGACGGGGTTTGTACTCTGAACGGCGGCACGCGCAGCCTGGACAACAGATCGAACTGCGCTCACGAGCCCTTAACCAAGAGAGAGCGCGAGCTCAAGCTAATGACGTCTGCCCGGAAGTGTGGTGCCTGTTCTTTCACAATAAAAGCCCAACGTCAAATTTAAAATACAAATTTAGTAAAATATTTTAATTATTTTAGAACCAGATCAAAATTAACATGTTGAGAAGAGTCAAACCCTAGATAATAGTATTATAAAATGTAAAAAAAAAAATAGATAACATTTTATTTTACTTTATTTTTTAATTTATTTGTTTTACTTCACATTATTATTTTTTATTATTATTATTTTTATTTGTATGTATTTATTTTATTTCATTCTATTTTGATGTTTTGATATTGAGTTGTATTCCCTCTGAATGTTACCATGGGTGGGGGTGGTGGGGGATTTTTATTACTCAGTATATGTCATCACTGTGAATTATTACTGAAAAATTCATAAACAAACTTTGTTTAAAAAAAAAAAAAAGAGTCAAAACTTTAAATAATCGGTTTTATAGGTCTTTTTGACACGCCAATCCATGAAGTGTTCGTTCTTTTTCCTAAATTTCTCTTCAGGGATTCATAAAGTACATTCTATTCTATTCTATTCTATTCTATTCTATTCTATTCTATTCTATTCTATTCTATGGAAGCCTGGAAGTAATTCAGCCTTTTCCAATATCCTGACTCCTTTATCTTGTTATTTAGAAAATCCAAAGCTGTTTTTCCAATATAATAAGTTTAAATGTAATTGTTCTCACTAAACCTCAACTTATTTTAATGTCATTTGGGAATAACAAAGTTTGTTTTCAAATTGTAACATATAACTTTATCTCTTTTTTTAATTATTTGAGGTACAATCTTAAAAAAGCAACCAAAAGTGACAATTTATTTTGGGAAAACTCAGTAAATACAATGTGTGGATGCCCTTTGAGTTCCTTAGTTATCTACTAATTTTTAATGTATGTAGTTTTGGTAGAGTTTTGGATCTCAAAAGATACCTCATGCCCACAGAAGTCCTAAATCACATAACATAAGATCTTCATTTTGAACATTTTTTATTTAAAATGGATAGCTTCTTACTTCAATTGTATATATATATATATATATATATATATATACAATTTTATAGCCTCAAAGTATAGTCGACTAAATTTAACTGCTTAACAGGTGATTATATGAATATTTTTTTGATCATTTTCAGTCTGTTTATAATTATTTCTATATTTTCGATTTTGAAGTATTTCATTGTGTCTTATTGTTCCACTTTTAAGGCAAAAAGAATCACCACTATCATAATCATTGAGAAAATATTCATTACGTCCTTATTTAAAAAGGCTTTTATTTTCCAAACAATAACCGGAAGTCATGTATTTGAGTTTTCGTGACATGACAGGTTTTAAAATACTGCGAAAGCGCGAGCTGTTTTGAGGGCGGTGACAATAAACACTACAACTAACAGCATCCATCTCTCCATCCCTCCATCCATCCCTCCATCCGGGTCTGTCCGTCCATCCATCCGGCCCATGGGACGAGCAGCGTGGCATTGTGGGATATTCCCTCTCCTCCTCCTCCTCCTCCTTTCTGCAGCATCATCAGTCAGAAAGTAGGGCAGAGGGTGAGCGTGCACGCATGGACACACGCACACCCTCTGTATCTCACTCTAACGCTAATCACTCTCACACACACACACACACACACACACACACACATCCATGTCCATATGTTGTGTTCACGGCTCTGTGTTTGTGTGTGTCAGGTCTGTCATCATGATTACAGCGTCCTCACGTCTCTAATGTTACTAATTCTCTGGTGTCCCCCGCGTCATGTCTGTCTGTCAGACTTCAGGCGTGCGGTGTTGTGACCATCGCTGCGCTCTGACATCAGGTTCGTTCACTCACAGCTGACCTGAGCTGAACTCTTCGTCCTCTCTGGACTTTCATTTCTGCAGGGGAGCATCTGTCTTCAGTCTCTGCAATTACTAACCGTAAATAATTTCATGAAACGTGCCACATGTAAGCAGTGGTGGGAGAGTGACGCAGACTTTACACTGTAAGAACATCCAGAGGAAACACACACACTGATACAGAATTAAATAAAAGCTACATTTCAGTGTACGGCTGGATAGATGAGACATATTACTAGTTATTTGATGTGTTGAAGTTGCTTGTGGATGTAGTTTTAACGTATTTAAATGCAGGACAAACGTGTCATTTTGAAAAGAGGAACAGAACTTTGTTGTTTGATGCCAACAGACTGAATAAACTCATCCATAAGGCCGGTGGTGTTGTCAGGGTGAAGCTTGACTCTCTGATGGTGGTGATAGAGAGGAGGACACTGTCAAAGCTCCATGCCATCATGGACAACATCCTCCACCCTCTCTAAGACGTGCTGCTGAAACACAGGAGCACATTTAGTGAGGGACTCATTCCCAGCACAGAACGCCACAGGAAGTCATTCCTGCCTGTGGCCATCAGACTGTACAACTCCTCCCTCTGACCACTGAACAATAACCGTGCAATACTCTGTGCAATAACCCTGCCACGTTAACATCCGTGCATAGACCACCTTAATTCCCAATGCCTTTGTACATAGACAATTCTAACTATTCTGCACTTTAGTATATACTCTATTATTATTTTATCTTCTTTTATTCCTTCTTCTTTTATTATTTTGACCTTCTTACATTCTGTTTATAAGAGCTCTGTAATGACCGAATTTCCCTCCCCGGGATAAATGAAGCATTTCTGATTCTGATTCTGATTTTTTTTTTGGCAACAGTGAAGGAGGATTCCAGAATGTCGGGGGGTCCGGAATGCTGGGACGGGCCTCCAAAAGGTCAGCGGTTACACCTGAGGGGTCACGAGATAATACAGGAGAGAAACTGAGGTTTAATTTTTATTTCCAGTTATTTATTACCTTTAATTTTAATCAAGAGGGTTTTTTTTTCTTTTTTTTAGGAAGTGTCATGAGCTGGAATTTATAATTTATTTCTAATTTTTTATATTTATATATTTTTATATTTCTTATTTTTGATTTTTATATTTCCTTTTATTTGTCTTTTGTTTCTTTCTTATTTGTAAAGCACTGTGTAACCCTGTTTTGAAAAGTGTTATATAAATAAAGATTATTATTAAGATAAGAGACTCCTTTATTTGTCCCACAACGGGGAAATTCATGGAGTTACAGCAGCAAACAAGAAGGTGTACAGAACAAGAATTTCAACAAGAATATATATAGAAAAAAAATGAATAAAAAAATATTATTATGAATGTCCCTTTGTATTATAATTTTACACAATGCATACACCATCTGATCTAGAATCTATTTTTTTAATACCCTAATTTGCTATTTTGATTAAATATAAACATTCTTACAGCTTTTAGTTTAACCTTGTTTGACTTAATTTGGCTAATAACGTTAGCATTTGGCCAGGCCTTTTCAACATGTTGACTTAACTCATACTTATGATTTGACTTAGTCATTTGTGGTTGAATTAGGCCAATAATCATGTCAAAATATTCAGACTCTCATGAATAACAAAACTTTTTAGAGCATATATCGTCATATTGATTCAAAATATCTTGATTATTTCTCACTATGTCTTCATTTTGACCAAACAAGCTCACATTTTGCCGAAATCTAATTTATAAGATTCAGGATCCTCCTCCACTGTTGCCAGAAAGTAGCTATCATGAGTTAACTGGTGTTACTGTATTTGAAATCATATAGCTATATGTTCTGGAACTCCTGGTCTTAAATTATGGAGCTAATGTGGAAGTATTAAAAGCTGCAGTACCCAGAGTGTCCACTTGAGGCTGGCTCCAGGAGCACAAGAAGCCACATACACACCCATTCAAAAAAGACGATCTTTACAGCAGAAATGAACATGTTTACAGCCTGGTGCACAAAATATTTTGGTCTCAGAAAGCATCTCAATTTCATAACCAGCTTAAAACTCCTCACAGGAGCTTTCAGCTAACCCACTTAGCTCGTATCTTGTACTTCTTCAGAGGTCAATATGTTTCTCATTATATCATCATTGTTACTTAATATAGTGACAATTTAACTCAGTATCTTATCCCCTTGATTTTGATATTAGCAATCATAAAATTTTGTCATAACTTCCAGTTATTTACGATCCTTATTTGATCTATAATGTAGCAAACAAAGAGCTCTCTTCAGACGTGATTAAACCGGGCTGACATCAGGACACGGACGCGGTAAACAAAGAGAAAACATTCAGTGTTGGCCCCGATGAAAGGATTGATCCTGTTCAATTGACATGACCTGAAAACTGCTGCAATCCTGCCTCACAGAGTGAAATCAGATCATAACTCTTTGATCTGTTTATCCTGCGTGTTACCACAGAGAGTCTGTGTTTTTATTCCCCACAAACACAGAGGGCCGTCGCTGCAGTGGAAGTCATTGTTGTGTTCATATGACACCGGACTGTTATGGAGCTGAGGGACTGGGTATTGTCTTGGGCCTGTCAGAGCGATTCGCAGCACTTATTACAAGGCGCTGCTGCGGATCTATTTTAGGATCCTTGTCATGACGGAGGAGCTAGAAGCTCCTCTGTAGACCTCTGTGTTCATGAGGCTCCTTTCTGCTCTAATAGAGTTTGGTCTTAACTTAGTTTAACGTTTAAACATAGCGTGCTTTGAAGCTGAATTGGGACAATAAGCTCCAGCACTTAAGCTTTCATGTTTCATTTATAACATGTTAACTATTTCCCCTTCCTTCATCCAACCCTGAACCGTACACCTCCTTCTCTCTGAGGAGACCAAGACACGCAGTCCTCAGTGCGCCTGTATGAGAGGTTACGTTTACTCCAAGTATTAAGCTCACACTGAACACTTAATCCGTCGGTTTAGCTTAAAGTGACCAAAAATGGATGCATGTAGCTTAAGCTGGAGAAGAGGGTTTTAAAAAGCTGTAATCTGAAGCTAACTAAAGCTGACGGACAAAAGCAAAGAGGATCATATTTACCGCTCTGATGTTGTGGAGATGAAGAATAAAGGTGCATTAAAGCTCCTGTGAGGAACTTTAATGCCTGCGGACAAAGATACCTCTTACATCTTAGCTGAATTTACACGTGTAAATTGTGTCTTCTTCTTTTACTTGATGTAAATATTGCTGTGGACAAGGAGATAAGATGCTTTTGATAATCTCGTCTGACACCTACCCCCTCACAGCAGTCACAGGCATTAAATATTAAAATATAGGAAATGTTATTCATGTCGTTGATGGTCTTATTTGCTTTTTTTTTAGGTCATTGATAGGCATCACTGTTGATTTTAGTCTGTTTCATAACCAGTCAAAAACTCCTCACTGGAACTTTAAATGGAACATTCAAGTACTGTAAATAGACATTGAATTTGTGCTGAAGCACTACGCTCACTACACACATATACAAAGAGTCAATACATTCATCAGCATGCTAATATTCCAGCAGTGCTAACATGTCTTTCTTCATCTTACTTTAACTTGTTAGCAAGCTTACACATGCTAACAAGTGCTGACATGACGTATAACAGAGGCTGGTGAGTGTGTTAGCTCATCAGCTATTTAGTGTTTAGAAAATAATTAAACTAATTAAAGTTTCTACCTGTAGATTATGTTTAAGGAAAAGACACATTTCATTCTCTAGGGGAACGTGAACACCCGATTAACAGCTAACGTACTCCTCTTAATTCAGTGCCACCATGATACCATGAACAGAAAAAGGAGTCCTACATGATTTAAAGTAAAAAAAGAAAAAAAAAGTTACTTACCTCAGACTGGTATCTTTGAAATCCTCATTTCAGCCTCTGTCTGAAGCTCTTCATCACTGCTACTGTCTCTTTAAAGACCCTCACAGCAATCCGGAACCCAGACATTCTGGAAGCCTCCTTCACACTTCAGTTCAGCTACTGTCTCTTTAAGGCCACCCCACCCAGCATTACGGAACCCCCACATTCTGGATGCCTCCTTCACACTGCATATTAGCCACTGTCTCTTTAAGGCCCCTCCCAGCATTCCGGAACCCCAACATTCTGGAACCCCAACACACTTCAGTTCAGCTACTGTCTCTTTAAGGCCCCTCCCAGCATTCCGGAACCCCAACATTCTGGAACCCCAACACACTTCAGTTCAGCTACTGTCTCTTTAAGGCACTTCACAGCATTCAAGAACCCCAACATTCTGGATGCCTCCTTCACACTGCACATTGGCCACTGTCTCTTTAAGGCCCCTACCAGCATTCCAGAACCCCAACAGTCCAGAACCCCAGCATTCTGGAAACCGCCTTTACACTTTGATTAAGTTACTGTCTCTTTAAGGCCCTCTCAGCATTCCGGAACCCCGACATTCTAGAAGCCTCCTTCACACTTCGGTTCAGCTTCTGTCTCTTTAAGGCCATCCCACCCAGTACCTTAACCCGGACATTCTGGAATCCTCCATCACTGTTCCCATAAAAGTAACAACATGTGTTTCTCTTTTCAAAAATGACACATTTGTCCTTTTAAGGAGATTTACCAACATGTGATGTCACGATTTTAGAAAAATCTCATGTTGTCTTGCTTAATTCCTGCATGACTTTTTGATCTGTCTCATCATGAGTAATCAAGTCAAACTCTGTCTGCTGTGATGCTAATTAACTTTATTTGAAACACCTGTTACAGGCGGAGTGATACATGTCGTAAAAAGTCACAGTGATGTCGTGCCTCTTGTCCAATCAGATTGCTTAGCTGGATGTAATTATTTGCTACTCCCCATGAACAGACCATGAACAGACCACACACGAACACAGATCGATGCTTTTACTAAGGAAAATACTTTATTTATTTGAAAGCAAAAGACAAAAAGCCTAAGTCAGGGCGGCTTTACAAAGAAGCAACAGAAATGAAATCTGGTTTGGAAAATATACTCTCCCTCTCCACTGGCAACTCGTTTTGGTCACGACTAGAAGAGGAAAACATAAAAATAAGTATTCCTTGGGTTCCCTAAATAAAGACTCAACAGAAAGGAATGTAGGTTCAGCTACCTTTAACGTATCAACATAAAAGACTCTTTGACGATCTCGCCACTGATCTACAAAGCTTAAAATATGAGACCTCCATACACACGTGTTGTATCAGTCTCCAAACATGATTTTGTTTCTTGTACGATTTCTCACAAATCTTGGCTTCGTGGTTTTTTAATGACGACGACTCAAAACTATCTGAATAAATATCTTCGGCATGAAAGTGAGTTATTAATCAGATGTTTCTTTTTCTATATACAAAAAGTGAACTGGCCTCACGTCTGTTACACACATGACAAAAACATGTTTCAGATAACAGACATTTTAAACCTCACCTGTGATACGCTCGATATGGACTTTTAAAGCCATGATTGGAAATATACAAATTAAAAAAAGAGAGAGGAAAAACCTGTGATCCAACAGCACTGCTCCCAAAAACAGACTAGTACTGAATTAATGATTGGTTTCCCAGACACATTTAGACTTCCTTACTTATTAACAACTTATATTTACAAAAATAGATACTTTATCATTTCTAGGAAAAGAAATGTTTTTGGCAAAGGCTGAGAAAGAAAGCAGAGAGAGACGCTTTTAGAAGACGGCACGAGTGTGTTTAAGGCAAAAAGCATAAAAGTCAGTGCAGGAAGTTAACTTTCAGGATTTAAAAAGACAAAGTTCGACTTTTTTAGGATGGTAGAATTGCTTGCCCAGAGTTGGACGAGAAGATTGATACCACTTTTATGCCTGTAGGCTAAATATTAAGCCGCTACTAGCAAGAAGTTAGAATAGCTAACCTAGCTAAGCTTGAGAGTGGAACCAGGGTAAACAAGCTAGCTCGGCTCTGTCTAAGTAGTTAAATAAGTCTACTTTTCATTTGCTGAAACTTATTCCTTAATTTAAGAGTTTCAGGTGAATGTAGGTGATGTCACTTTAAGACAGCGCCAAGCTAGCTTGTTTGACAAAGATGCTAGCAGCAGCTGTAAGAGGTATCACTCTCGTTTCACTTTCAACAAACAAGTTTCTCCAAAAAGTCAAACTTCTTTAAAGTAAGAAAACGTGACGGGACAAATGATAGCTAATTTGAAATAACCTAAAAATGTAGCCCTTTTCGTTAGCATTCAAGGCTAAACCAAAACTTTATTGTAATTTCATGAATTGACGCTTCCCTCGCACACGATGACCATCAAGCAGAAAAATAAAGGAATATATTAGAGGCGTAGCTCGCAGGGGCTTAAATATCAAATATAAAGATTTGTGATAAAAGAAGTCGAATGTTTCTGTTTGAGGACGTTAAAGTTTCCGTTTCAGTCAGCGCTCACCGTGAGAACGTCACAGATCGGAGCAACGCAAATATGATTTCAACGTGTCGAAGCTGTAATCTTGTCAGAAATTCGCACAGGAACCCCGAGCTGAGCCCTCACATGAAAATAATGTACAACATATAAAAGAGTACGACAAAATAAAAATACAATATGAACATAAAATAATATCAAAATGGCATGTAGGTATCTCAGGAATGAAATAAAAACATTGAACATTAAAAGAAATACAAACTACAAAGAGCAATATCTTTATGAAAAACAAAAAAAAAGGTTCTATAAATACAAAGGTTCTCCGTCAGTGTCCTGTAAAAAGCCTCACATGTCAATTTTAATTTAATTTCCATTGGAATAAATGTCACGCTACATTTTGAACCTGGAGTTATATCTGTGTTCACGTGTTCATTTAGGACGACAGATACAGCCGTGAATTTGACTCGTGTAAAAACTACTCAGTGCAACTTTACTTCAGAAACGAAGGCAGCCAGTGCCTCTTCCATATTATCATCAATACTTGAATTATTACTGTTACAGTGTTTCTGATCGAGCAGAGGAGGTCGGAGAAAACGACCGTAAGCCATCAGCAGTGGGCGCTACTGTATGAGGTTTACTCCAGGACACTGAACCATGCTCCAGAGAGGAGAGGGGAGGTCAAAGGTCACCATTGGGGTTTAGGGGAGGTGAGGGGGAGGGGAGGGTGGTGGTGCGGACCTCAGGAGGTCTCGTTGACCGTTCTCTCCAGCTCTATCACTTTACTTCTGCTCTCGTTCGCCCTCTGCTCCAGAGACCTGAAAACAAAGATGACAAGGTCAGACGACATGAAAACATCCAGACCGCTTTTTAATCTTAGCAAGGGTCACCGTATCATGATTCATTTTCCTCTTTGAGGACATGAAATACTAAACAAATCTTTGGCATCATTTAGTGGTACTTCACTTATTTCCAGAAGTAGTCTCAAACTGACGCTTTCACATCATCAATTATGACTCAGTGCTCCTCTCTACCTGGCAGGACAGTTAGATCTGCCTCCAGATGAAGCTAAATTCACCCTGAACGCTCTGAATAAAACATCACACCACAGATCCTCCAGTATTCTCCAGAATGCTTCAAATATTGTGGACAAATTAGGATGATTCTTTAAGCAAAGGCGAGAATTAAAAAGCTGACTCCAACTAACTTTCAACCAACCCGGTCTCAGGAAAAGAGGTGGAGTTGAAGCCGGCTTTCACCCCCTTGCAAACATCAACAAAGCCCTCCTGTTCCTCAAATATACACTACCATTCAAAAGTTTGGACACACCTTCTGATTCAATGGTTTTTATTTATTTTAATTATTTAGTGTGCTAACTCTACCTCTGAACAACACAACTGATGGTCTCAAACACATTAAGAAGGCAAGTCATTCTACAAATGAACTCTTGACAAGGCTCATGTTAATTAGAAACCATTCCAGGAGACTACTTCATGAAGCGGACTGAGAGAATACCAAGAGTGTGCAAAGCTGTCATGAAGGAAAAAGGGGGCTA
>NC_048292.1:2596919-2776919 GCF_009762535.1 Notolabrus celidotus
CCTTTTACACTTTGAATTAGGACGATTAATATTTACTTAGAAGTTAAAAAAACAAGCCTTCACATCCGTCTTCTGTCATATATTTTGTTCAGAGCGGGACACATCGACTGGTTTTCATGGTCCAGTGTGTGTTGGTTTGTTTTCCTATCGTCTGTCCTTCTGTTGGGCGGAGTTTGTTTGTATGTTTGCATCACTTCCATTCACCACTACAGATGGAAATGAGTGGTTTGCTCAATGTTTTTCTGTCCTTGCTAAATCAATAAATCAAATCAAATGAGTCTGAGGAACATCTGTGATGTCATTGCAGTCGTTTTAAATGAGACTTTAATAAATCAAATTAACAGACTGAGGGAGGATCTTGGGAAATACAACATTTGAAGCGATCATTTCTGACGTGGAGATGACGTTTCTTTTTGTTTTGTAATCTCAAACGACATTAATATGAACAGGAAAGAGGCCGACTCACTTCTTCTCCAGAGTGTCCATGTACTCTTTCTTCTTCCTGCGACTCTCCTGAGCTGAAATCTGAAACACAAAGAAAGTAATTCAAACATCAGGAAGAAGACGCACCTCAGTCTCTGCTCTCTGTCTCTGTGATCCATCAGGACTCAAACCTTGTTTTTGATCTTCCTGCGGATCTTCTTCAGCGCCTTCTCCTCGGCTTTGGTGAGCGGCAGTTTGGTGGGGACGGGGTAACCTTCGGCCACCAGCGTGCGGCGCTCCTCTTCGGTCAGCATCAACGGGCCCGACCCCTGCAGCTTCTGAAACAGGAGACACAAGACATGTTTGATGTGGATTTCAACACTTTAAATGTCATCTCTCTTGGCGACTCAAAGTTGGAACAAGACTCTCAGTTACAGAAATGTGGAGTTAAGGGGAAAATACATCTTCAGCATGATCAAATAAAGCTGAGAAGACGCCTAACTCATACACATCCATGATTGTTTGATGATTTCTGAAGACTTTCTCAAAGAACACATCAGCATGAAGCTTCTCATCAAGGGAAAAGAAGAGTCTCCACTGTATATTCCCAAAAAACGATCATCCCAGAAGTAGTGTTCGGTCTTTTTTTGGCCAAACTAAGACACTGTAAAGTTAAATCATTGAAACACTCGGACTAATCTTGTCCCACGTTGTACCCTAACATGTTGTGCATATGTATATAATATTGATTCAGGTTGTAACTCACGTGAGGAGCGGTGAGCAGGGGAGAGTTGGAGAGACATGAAGCAGCTCGAGGCGACACCTTCAGGCTGGACTGGGACGGAGCAGGGCTGGTGGGGGAGGTGGGGCAGGAGAGGCCGGGCGGGGCGTGAACGGGGCTCTGGCTGCCCTCTGAGTCGCTGCCGTGGGAGCTGGGAGGAGTGGGAGGCATCTGCAGGGACTCCAGACCTGCAACACACACATGGTTCACTCTGTCATTAAGGAGGTACCGCTAACGGCCTGCAGGGGGCCTCGTTGCATCAGATAACTCACAACACGCTGAAGGGGGATAGTTTGAATTCTGACCTTTGGGGGAAAGATTGAGAAACTGATCCACTTCATGAGGTTCCAGTTTAATCTGGGGGATGATATTCTCTTCCTTAATCTGCAAACAAAGAAAGACATTCAACACAAACTCTAAAACCTCCTCACAGATCAGAGGTTCATCGTTAATCCCTGATGGCTCACCTTGATCCCTTTGCTCTGGTTGCTGCTGTTCGCTGGGGGCTGAGTCGGGGTGACGGCAGGAGGAGCAGGAGCAGCAACAGGAACAGGAGCAGGAGCAGGAGCCGGAGCCGGAGCAGGAGCCGGGTCCTCGGGCGCTGGAGGTCCTGCTGTGGTCAGAGAGAGGGAGAGGGTGGGGAGGAGGGAGGGGGTCTCGCACAGGAGGGTGTCCATGGCCTCGTCCTGCTCCATCGGCCACTCGGTTGAGTCCCCGTCAGACTCTGGAGGGAAACACAACATTAGATTAGGATTAGGATTTAGAACTGAACCAGGGGACAGGGTTTGGTGAATTTCCAGTTTTGCCAGTCCAGTCAGGTGTACACCATTAAACCAGTTTGATTTGAAGAAACCAGCTGGACCAGCATCAGTGTGAATGATGAATTCTGACAGATCTGACAGAGTCAACGTGCAAATCTATCCTCTGTTGAAGTTTACTGTCAGCTTGGCGGTGCATTAGGGCCTGTCTCCACTAACCACTACACTTCAGCGTTATCAGTTTGCAGCATCCTCAGCACAGAAACACCATCGTTATCAGCTGAGTGTGCTCACACTGTCTCAGTTGGAAATGGCTAACCTTATGGAACAACAACACGCACTTTAATGTCACTTCTCCATCACTGACAGGGGTGTCATGAGGAATTCTGGGACCCCTTCCAAAGATATCACCTGGCCCCCCAACCACCACAGTTACAAGAACACCTCCATTACATTTTTTGTGACTTTAACTTTGGAAATAACAGGTTTGAGGCGCCTTAAAGAGACAAGAGTTTAAATTTATGTTCAGATATTGAGCCAGTTAAACAATATTCATGACAGCTCCAACTATTAGAGGAAATAGTAGTCAGTAGTCAGTTCCACTTTCCCCCCCACCATGACGCCCATGCTCATGGCCAATCAAAATTGAGATATCAACTTTGGCAGGAGACTTTAAGGACAGGAGAAACTGACTACACGTGTGTTTTCGAGGGTAAAATTTCAAAGTGGAGTTGAGAGACATTCAAAAATTCTAGGTTGTGTTTGCTGCCAGAGCAGAAAATAGCTGTTAGTGGAGACAGGCCCTTACTGTCACCAAGTGGAGTCAATCTATTACATCCTTGTTAATGGCACCAAAGTTTCTAACAAGGTAGCTCAAGTTTAAGTCAAATTTAATGTACATTTAAACAGTCTGAACTACTTTCTCCAAACCAACCCTACTTAAGGAGGATTTTTTTTTTAAACAGGGGATTTTTCACTGAATGTTCTTTCTTATGGCGTTTCCATAAAACACCTGTAGATCATTTATCAACTGTATATTTAATACCAATTTGATACAAGTCAATTGTACTTGTATGTAGAAAAAGACTGTTACTTAATTTAAAAGTTAAAAAGTCTGAATATAAAGAAGAAAGCAACTTGGAGGTTTGTTAGGGCCTGTGTCCACCAACCACAGCACATCAGTGTTATCAGGGGTTCCCAGTTTAAAGTCCCTTCCTCTAATATGGCCTGTAGCAGCTTTTCTCCCACAGCACTTGCGTTTTTGAGGGTACAACTTCAAAGTTGAGTTGAGAAGTGTTCAAAAATGGAGGTTGTGTTTGCTGCCAGAGCAAAAGCTGGTAGTGGAGACAGGCCCTAACTGTTCTTTATGGTGATTCCTTTGCACCTGTAGATATTATATCAACTCTACATTTAATCCCAATTTGATATGAGTTAATTGTACTTGTGTGTAGATAAAGAGGGTTATAATTTAATTTAACACATAAAGAAGTGATGAACTCACCTGCTTCACTGCCGTGTTCTCCGGTCAGGTGTGACAGCGGTGACTGTGGTCGGCTGTCCCCGCAGAGCGAGTAGCTGTGCTCGGCTGTGATGTGAGGGGGGAGAGGGGACGACGGGGACAGGTCTCCCCCGTCCTCCCCCTCCATGCTCTCCACGCCGCCTCTCCCTCCAGACAGGAAGGGGTCACTCAGCAGCTGGCCCAGCAAAGCATCCTGGGAGAGGTCGTCGAGGAGCTCGGAGAAGTGCTGCGAAGAGAAAGAAAATACCGTAAATATAACGAAGAATAAGATATCAATTAAATCCCAGCGAGGAGGAGACAGACGGATAATGACACAGCCACAAAGAGTCTCTGACAGCCGCCTGTAATTACAGGCTGATGAATCTTTTATTGCCACCTCTCCTTGAAGTTCTCTCTCCCTCGGGGGAAACTCAAGAAACCAATTAAAAGTCTGTAAAATTGTGTTTCACTGCAAACAAATCAGACTGAGTCTCCCCTCCAGTTTCTCTTTCTGAGTGTGTGTGTGTGATTATCAGTGTGGTGATACGTTTACCAAGAACACAGACACCCCCGTACACCCCTAATCTCCTCTGTCATCCCCATGTCGTCTCTCCTCCATCTCCTCCTCCTTTCCTACATTCCTCCTCCTACATTCTTCTTTCCTTTCCTTCCATCTTTTTTTAAATCTCTCAACAAGGTGACTGCGAGTGTTCAGATCTGCCTCCCTGCTCAGGTGTTGTGACTAACGTAAACAAAAGGCAGTCAAAGCAAAGCCCCTGAAGTGATGTGATGATAACATACTGACATACATCACCTGTTTGTGTTTGTGTGGTTTTAAACACACCTGGTAGAAACATTTCATTGGTGTTTACAATTTATTTTGAATTGTCTTGTTTCCAAAAACCCCAAAATTCAATTTAATGGAACCAAAAATGAAAAAAGCAACCTGAGAGAAGAGAATAATTAATGCTTTTAGCTGCTGATTAATTGTCATTTAATTACTATCATTAAAAGTTTTGAGATATGACAGATAAGGACGTTTTCTGTGGTGGAGTTTTATTATTTAAAGCTCCTGTGAGGAGTTTTAGCTGGTTATGAAGCAGCTGGAATTAACACTGAAGTCTCTATAAGACCTACAAAAGCAAACAAGACCACCAGGGACAACTTCATTCATTTTAATAGAGTTATTCTTAATGAGTGTGACCGCTGCCGCTCGGTAGGTGTCAACATAAATTATCAACAGTGAAAAATGTGTTCCACAGTGAAATGACCCACTGCTTGCCTGCTCTTTGCCATATTATATTATATTACATTATTATTGTTTACTACAACTCACGGTCATATTACATACACATATTTAATCTGTCATTACCAACCATAATCACACCGTGTCAACCTGTCACTACTGATTCATTTTAATACTGCCTGTAATTACTGCTATTAATCTAAATTCCATTTGTAACATTGTATATATCTAGATTGTATTCTATCTTTATTTATCTATTTTTATTTTTACTTATTTATTTTATTTTTACTTATTGAAACTTCTTTTTTGATTGTACTTATGTCTGGGTTGCTTAACAACTGAATTTCCCCCCGGGGGATCAATAAAGTAATATCTTATCTTATCTTATGTACAGAGCGAGATTAGCAAAGAGGTGCAACAGACCTCTTTGTCCACAGGGGGCGCCAAAGTCAACACAAACTGGAGCTTTAAAAAATATTTTAAAAGTTGACTTTTTGAAACAACAAAAAAAAGTTGTATTTTTCTTTCCAAATTGACTATTATTTATTTTTTTCAGGGCATTTTTGCCTTTAATGGATAAGACAGCTGAAGAGAGACAGGTAATGTGAGGAGTAGAGACTGGGGGATGGGCTACAGCCTCTGTATATAGGGCACGCTTAGACCGCTAGATCGACGGCGCCCTAAATTGACATTTTTTAAATATTTCTGATAATATAATCCACAACAAGAATTCCATGAAAGCACTGATTTGGAGATAATAGCATACAAAATATTAAATAATGCTAAAATTTTAGTTTAAAAGGTGGCTTTCTTCCTTTCATTGAAGCACAGAGTGTGTTGAATAAAAACTAATTTATAAATAATTTTGTTTTTATTGTATGGTGAAACATGTTTGTGTATTTTCACTTTTCCTTGAATCTGAAAATGTTTTTAAGCTTTGTAAAGCGCTTTGATTTAAAGCGCTCTATAAATACAATTTTTATTTTTATTTTTATTATTATTATTTTAAATGTCTGTTCTGTCATTTAAAATATATCAAAGCTCAACGCACAGGTTGCCATCTATCATCTGTGTGAAATTTAATAATAAAAGTATGTAAACACTTCCTGTTATACTTGAATTTATCAGGTTCTTCACATTGTACTCCATTCTGTCTCTTTAAACTCAAAATGTTCTGCTACTTGTTCTTTACAATAAGAACAGTACATTCTGTGATCTTCATGTTTTAGTCTCGGTTCATGTTTCTATTGTTCCATGAACGTCACTTAATGATAAACGTATGCTCCGTCCGCTTTAAGTCAGAAGTTACGCAATAAAGTTATCCACTTCAATGTAGAGTATGTCTTTAATAACGACTTATTTTCACAGTAGAGTTAACATAAGATGTATTTATTACTGTGAATGTGTGAAATTCACATTAACACGTTAAATTAAATCCAGTCCTGTCCTCGTTTGAACTCTACGCCCCGAAAAAGAATGTCTAAATATTTCTGATGCAACTCAAACTGGAGTTCTGTTTCTGGGCAGAGTGAGAGGAATCCATCCAATAGAATAAAAGCTCTGTCGGAACATTCTGTGCTCAGCCAATCAGAAGACAATAAACATTTAGAATTCAGCTTTGATGACACAGTGACATTCTAAACTGTTGAGGAAAATGTTAAATTCTGAAAATGTTAAATTCAGACTTTTATTGTTCAGTTATGTCACAGAAAAGATGATCGACTGAAAACGAAGGGATGGATGGAGCGAGGGTGAAATCAAGATGGAGGAAACAGAAGGAGGGTTCACGGCCGGACGCCAAGCATGTGGCTTCAATTACAGACCCAGAGAGAGACAGAAGACGACAAGCCTTTTTTCTCTCTCTCTCACACACACACACACTCTCACACTCACACACACATTTATACAGTGCAATGACCTCCTCACTCCATAAACACAAAGCACACTCCTGCCACCGTATGCTGCCCTAAAAGGCCTGCTCTCTGGCCTCCTTTAAAGTGAGTGAGCACATGTGTGTGTGTGTGTGTGTGTGTGTGTGTGTGTTTGAGAGTGAGTGTGTGTAATGTAAACACGGACAGCATACTGTGAATTTATTCAAGGGGGAAAGGCAAATATTTACACATTTATCCAAGAATGGGTCCATTTCCATCTTTTCGAACCATTACTGTGAACTAGTCATGACTTCAATGCATGTGTGTGAGTGTGTGTGTATAGTGTGTGTTATAAGACATAATGTGTGTGTGTGAATGTGCCAAAACTTATCTCATTATGGGCAAACATTCAAAGTCCTAGTAACAGCATTTTCACTTCATTCACCAAACTGTTGCTTTAAAGCTAATGTGATGATGATAGGCGTATAATGTCTTTTCAAATTGAGAGGTTACTGTAGGTCAAACGGAAAATGTTAAACACATCAATTTATGTTAAGAAGGTTAAGCGTGAAAAAGCTTCAGAACATCTTCTTTAAAATGAAATTTAGGACATTTTATCATCTCAAACATATGAAGAAGTCTCATTTTAAAGAGGTAAACGCTTCACTGTACTTCACAAACTTTTGCTACTTGGCTACTTCTCAATGTCCCGTCATAGACTGTGTAAATAATGGACGTAGTATCCGTGACGTCACCCAGCTGTTTCTGAAGGGCTGTTTTGAGGCCAATCATCGGCAGCAGCCATATTGGAAATGTTGAACTCAACCTAACTGCTGTTGAGCGATTGTGAGGTAAAGAGGCGGGCTTTGAGCCTCCTCGCCAACAGCTACAGTGTTCCTGCCTGTCAATCAAGTCAGCTGTGCCTCTCATTGGAAAACTCGTAATCTCAATAGCTTTGAAATTACTGCGTTATGAATAAATTCACCCCCCTCACAGTGTGTGCCGATCAAGAAGTGAGCTATCCAGACTACACTCGTCTTTTGAACCAGGCTGTAAACATGTTCATTCCTGCTGTAAAGATCAGCTTCTTTGAATTGGTGTGTATATGGTTTCTGGTACTTCTGGAGACAGCCTCTAGTGGACACTTGAGGAACTGCAGTTTTTAACACTTTTGCATTGGACTCATGTTGGTCTCTCTTCAAGGACTTTTCATTTTTTTTTACAGTTATATATTTGGGCTTTGCCTTTAATGACAGGACAGTTGGAGACAGGAAATGTGGGGAGTAGAGAGTGGGGGAGGACATGCAGTAAATGGTCGAGGCTGGCATCGAACCTATGACCTCTGCGACGAGGGCTACAGCCTCTATATGAACAAATATGGGGCACATGCTTAGACCGCTAGGCCAACGGCGCCCCCAGGGACTTTTATAGAAACAGGTATTGTGACGTTTCATTTTTAGTGGTAGGTTTTAGATCATGTCACGTTTTGTGACAACCTTACCACTCGGTTGACTTTCCACATTAAACTTATAATGAAATGATTCACTTTGAAATGCTCCGGTCTTGAAAGTAAGACTGGATCATATTTGCAGGTAACAGGTTGTTTTGTATCTCAATGGGACTATTCCTGGTAAAATAAAGGTAAAATAAATATATATATATATATATTTAAAATGATCAAGTCTAAGAATAAGTGAGACAATGAGGTTGATCCAGACAGGATTTCTGTAATCAAAGCGAGGAAAACATCATGTTGGTGAAGGAACAGAGGGTGTAGGCTTAGGGAGGAGTAATTACATACTGAACCCATAATTTAGAAAAAACTGAGGCAGGTTTTTGGGTCAAAACGTGGTTTATATGACCTTTAACTTTGCCCTTTTCTCTCTTTGGCTCATTTGTTCTACTTTCTGCTGCAGAAAAAGCTCTTAGTCATCGAATATGAACAGTAATAAACAAATAATCCGCCCAACATGAGAACGCAGAAAGGAAATAAAGCCTCATCTTGTCAAAAAAGGAAGAAGGAGTGGTTCAGACTCTGCCTTCATGAAAACACAACCACACCAAAGACGCATAGTAAGGCTTTATGTGCTCTGTCATCTCTGCTGCAGGGTGTGTGTGTGTGTGTGTGTGTGTGTGGTTGTGGTTGTGTGTGGAGGAAAGTAATGTGATGCAGGGCAGTGGACCAGGCTGCAGGATCGCTCTCAGGCCTGGTGTAACTCATCACACACTACAGAAACCTCTTTGTCTCTGCAGACCCAACACTGAGGTGTTATTTCGGGCCAGCTGTAACTCGACACTCTCCAGCTGGGACACAGAACCTGGGGACTTGAAGCCTTAATGGGAAAACTGGGAGTTTACACAGGAACTAGGGTGAGAATCAGGAGGTCACTGGGTTCTCTGAAGGAGCAGCGGTGATAACAAAGAGCCCGTTCACGAGTTCTCCAGAATCCAGTTTTAGTCTGAAATCATGGACACACATGCAGAGAACATCACTGAGTCGCAGATCTGAATCTTTTAATGAAGACACGATAACGTCTGCAGATGAAGGCGGAAACGCTAACTGATTACATCTCTTGTGAAACTTCAGCGCCGCACAAAGAAACCCTGCGTCATCCAAAAGTAGAAGTTTAGAGATAGTTTTAAAAACGACTAACCCTCGTCAAATCAGAGAAACGCTGATGAAAGGAAGACGATGAACGAGGTCAGGAAAGTCTTCTGAACAATCAGAGGAAGGGTCTGACTTTAGGAAGGGGTGAGAGATGGATTAATCAAGGGAGAGAGGCGACTGTGAAGCAACATGTTTTGGGCAAAATGCACGCGATAACATGCGAACAACTCTTTAATTAAACGTGTGTTTACGGTGATAAATTAATGTTACATTTACAAAATAAAGAAGATGACGAATCAACGACAAATACAGGAAGAGGGAAGCAAAAAGTCTGACATCATCTTTTGAGTCATGCTTTGAGTTCATGAAAATATGATTATTTACAGTCTGTCTGCAGATTGTTGCTAAAACTTGCTAATTAGCAATGTGTGCAAATAAAGCTGAGGATTTATTTTAGCTTTGAGGGAACTAAGCTTTACATCAAAGTTTTGAACACATCCAATTTAAGAATAATGATGTCCTGAAATGGATAAGATTCGTTTTCAGTAGAGTTTTTAGAACTTATCTTGAAGGGGACACTGAATTGGGCATTATTTATTTATTATTTATTTAGTTTCCTACTGTAACTAAGAGGATATTTCCCACAAAACCAAAGCATTAGATGCATCATTTACTGAAAGAGAAATCAGAGGATCCTCTGGTCACTTTGAATATATGTAAAAAATGTAACTGGGACATAAACACCTTCTCGTTCAAGGGTTTGTATTTATTTTAATTATTGTAAACACTGTAGATTAATACCAAAGACATCTAAACTATGAAAGAACATATATGGAATTATTTAATTTTTAAAAAAGTGTTAAACAAAGCAGAATATATTTAATATTTTAGATTCTGTAAAGTAGCCCCCTTTTTCCTTCATGACAGCTTTGCACACTCTTGGTATTCTCTCAGTCTGCTTCATGAAGTGGTCTCCTGGAATGGTTTCTCTCAGTCCGCTTCATGAAGTGGTCTCTTGGACTGGTTTCTAATGAACATGAGCCTTGTCAAGAGTTCATTTGTAGAATGACTTGCCTTCTTAATGTGTTTGAGACCATCAGTTGTGTTGTTCAGAGGTAGGGTTAGTACACAATGGGTAGTCCTATTTGACTACTGTTGTAATCCAGATTCTATCTGGATGCAATATGGTGTCATCAGCATATGGTGTGACCTTAAAAGCTAAACACCCCACTTCTTTTAAATGTCTAGTGATAGAAATAATCCACAGTCCTGCTCCTTCAAAGAGGAGTCACCGGGCAGAGTGGGAAGTGATAAGACCTGACAGTAAAATCCTCGACAGCTGTGCTGCTGCTCACTAGTTAGCAGCTAAATTGGTGGGAGTGGGAGAGGGGAGGCAGGAATGTCCTCTCAGGTCTGTAATTGTCCTGCGAGGTGGGATGTGGGTCCGTTTTAACCCTTAAGGATCCGGGGCTGCAGCTCTGCAGGGCAGAGGGGGGAGAGGAAAGTTTGATGACGTAACGCCGCCTTCCTCCCCTCAAAAGCAAAACCAGATGTGAAAGAGGACACTGGAAAAAAAAAACTCACACACACACACATACACACACACACACACACACACACACACACACACACACAAATACACACACACACGGGCCCAAGGGTCATCTCCCTCCTGTGTGTGTATTAAAGAGTGTGTGTACCTTGCCCTGGACTCATCTGTGCGTACTTTACCTGATGATACAAGCTGACATCACTATTGAACACACAGCGTGCAAACACAGCGCGCACACACACACACACGCGCACACACACACACACACACACACACACACACACACACACACACACACACACGATTGTATGTCAAGATAAACTGGATGACTTATTCGTTGGTGTGATTTTGATCCTCTGAGGTCAACAAGGCGAACTGTCAGGACATTTAAATGATAATTAAAGTCATAAATCTGTTCTTATATCATGTGTTTATATAACAGCTTTATCTCTGATGTTAATATTTGCCTGTTGATGTTTTACAGATTTTTATCTAAAACTAAATGTTGTTCAAATGTGGAGAAGTTTTAGTCTTTTAAAATATCTTTGGTTCTTGTATTATGTGAAGCAGTTTATATGAGAGGAAACTAAGTTTAGATTGCAGACAGTAAAACCTACTACACTGTCACATATTACTCACACGTGATCCTTAATGACTTGATAACAAGAGTTAAAGTTTAAAGTGATATCAGACCATTTATCTCCCAGTTAATTGCACTGTGTGTGCTTCACCCATGGGAGAGGTAAAATAGGTCTTTATTTAAAGAGTTCATAATATGCTTTCTAATCATTTTAAAAATGCTACTAGTCAATACTAAACACGGGCATTAACCCTCCTGTTATGTTCGTTTCGCAGGAGCAGCAATAATGTTCCTGGGTCAATTTGACCCGGGGCATATTCAATTATGCAAAAGTGTCAGAACCCCAAAAAATCCCAATACACATTTTTTTAAATCTAATTTTTAACTCCTTTACTAACCATTTAAATCAAGACTTAATCCATTGGTGTTCTTTAATCCTCACAGATCATGGTTCAGTGAGGATAACTCACTCGTTTTTCATTCAAATTAATGTTAAAACTTTTTTTAAATGTACATTGGAAAGACCTAAATATAAATACAAATAGTTTTACATGACATAGATTTTTGTTTATTTCATTTTACATTTTGTAAGTGATGTTGATAAATTAACACGACACCTCTTCTGGCACATGCTGCCCAGATTTCGATGCTGGATTTAGCTGGTTTGGAAGTCATATATTGCCTAAAATAGACTTTTAAATAGGGTCAATTTGACCCGCAACACAACAGGAGGTTATGAAATCAGCGAGAAGGGGGAAGAGATTCGATCAATTTGTGACATCACAGATTGGTGAATTTCCTTTAAAGAGCATAATTCAGTTTTCTTTTTGTTCCCTTCCCGAAACATAAGACCATATGTCTAAATAATGAAACATCAGGTAACTCAATAATGACGACTTGGTAGCAAGGTAACAGTGAGAACTGGCAAATCAGAAGAAAGTGGGCCTCAGTGCTGAAATGAAGTGTTTCAGACAGAAGTTTGTTGTTATCAGTCAGAATTAGGTCCATAAGTAGTTACTAATGGTTATGTTTATGTTAATTATTCAACAGTTTATAAATCAGATATAAATAACTGATAAAAAAAACACTTTGGAGATGCAGGGCTGTGGGCTGTGTTTCTTGGACTACGCAGTCATAAAAAAAAAGTGTCACAAATCTTCCTCTTCCTGATCAGCTTCACTTACAGTTTTCTTTCACTTTTCTGAAAGCTAATTCTCCAGAATGTTACAGTATACAGTCAGAGTGTTAGCCCACGGCGTATTCACTGACTCCATGACATCATTGACGGGAAGGATAATCATTCTTTCTCTGATTTCCTGCTCGGTTACTAGTTCCTCAATGTTCTTTTGGTATGGAAGAAGAAAATCTGCTCTAACCTATATTTCCAACCCATCTCTCTCTCTCTCTCTCTCTCTCTCCATCTCTCTCTCTCTCTCTCTCGCCTGTTAAATCCAGTTGAACTAGCTTCTCAGCTAATTCCCCTCACTTACTGCCCTTTGTTGAGATTCCCCACTTAAAGATAAATGTACATTTGCATACTGGAAACCTCATTTGTTGTAGTCCCAGTGTCAGCTGAGAGCAAGACAGCAACAGGAATCATCAGGAATGCTAACAATGTGTGTGAGCTGTTTTAACATTCAGCTGAAGGACATGTGTAGGACCTCCATCTGGGATTCCTTCACGGGTCGCTCTTAAAGGAGCTCTTTATGCTCGTCAATAAATCTAACTGCACATTTTTAATCCAATAGAGAGAGAAACTGGAGCCCATGAAGCTAAAAGCAGGTTTTGACCTAAAAAAAGGTTCAATCCATGAGATTTAAAAACATACAAAGGTTTAGTTGTTTGTTCCAGTTCAGATGTAAAGGTCTGTAATTAGGTTAGTAAAGGAAAATAAACACCATGTTCTAAAGGAAGCTTTCTACTCTGTAGCCTGTTGGTATATTCCAGGCCTCTTCATCATTAGTTAAAGTGTGTTAGTGTGGCAAACTCAATTTTATCACATAGCATCCTGTATTAGCGTTAAACTAGTATCAGTTTGAGTTAAACATGTTAGCACACTTTGTTAGCCTTATATCCAAAGTGATGTCACACACATTAGCATGTATGCTAGCATCAAACGCAAATGTAGCAGGGAACAGTTTATGTTAGCTTTGAACTTCAACACACGCTATATAAAGTTTAACGTACTGGAATAATATGTTACCGCAGCTGTCCCAAGTATAACTGATTAGCATACCATGTTAGCATAGCACTCAAAGCAGATGCATACTGGCATACTGTGTTAGGACTGAATCTCAAATGCAGCAGGCTTTAGTTTAACATACTAAAATGTTAGCATTAGAATCAGAGTGGAACATATTAGCATGATATACCAGGGTTAAAGATCAAGTGTAGCTCGCCACAGAGTAACATTTTACACACTAAATCAGGAATTGAAGTTACGTTAAGCTAGCTTCAGTTTAACATCTTGGAATGCGACCTTAATGATGACCTCAAAACAAAGCATTCCTTATTATAACATATTATCAAGGAATGTAGCTTTGAACTCAGAATGCGACACTCAAAGGGGCCAAAGTGTGATATTTTAGCTTGTGATGTTAGCATTTAACTCAATTGATTGTGTTTTAATGTAACACATTAGCATGTTGTATTAGGATTGAAACTCAAGTACGATAGGACAATAACCTCAGAGTGTAGCCGTCTTTAGCATAATATATTAGCTTAAGTTTAACGTCTTCATTTTTGTAGCTTAATATAATAAGAAAGCTCAGGTAGCAGTCCAAACATGAGGATTTAAACTCAGGTGTAGCAGGCTATGAATTTAACATGTTGGAAAGCTATGTTAGGGCAAACCTAAAGTGCTAATTACAAGATACTAGCATGCTATGTTAGCACAAGAATGCACTAGCTAACATTTTAGAAGGCCATGTTGGAATTTAGCTCAAAATCAAGTCTGTTAAAGTTTAAAAAATAGTGTTATATATTGGGATTAATATCAATGTTTTGCCAGATCAAGGTCTAAGATATTAGCGTGTTATGTTTGCATTTTAATATGTTATCCAAATTAAGTAATCACAGAAAAATGGAGACACTTAGACAAAAGTGTGAAAGACGAATCAGTGTAGGTTGCAGACTTTTGCGTATGCTCTTCTGCGTCCATGCTAGCTATCTAAACGGCTTTTGATACCGGTTATAACAACTCGTCATACGTTGATAATAACACCACGTTCATAATAAGATGTTAGCAGGATGAACATTTTGGTTAAAACAGAAGAGTTTTGATGTTTTTCAGTATTTTCATGTCATATTTATGAGGGATTGAAGTCAGAAGGTCACCATCAGGATTTAATCTCTGAGGTCCGTGAACGTTTGGACAAAAGTGTTCAGCCAACAAACCGACCATCAGTGCCCTCCAACAGCTACAAGCATCTATGCCAATAAAAACAGCTGTTTAAGGCTGCATTTTTGAACTGTACCCAAAAATGCTGCAACACCGGAGCCAACAACAATCTCTCAACCAGACCCATGAGACCAGCCTTCAGCTCATCCCGTATCTGATAACCCTGACAGTCAACAAGGCATTCTACCACCGTGGGACCACTTATCATCTACTGGAGCGTCGTCTTTGCTGTGGTATTGATATTGTGTGTCTCAGCATAACAAGACAAGTCACAGACCTTGGAGGGTTTCTGCTATTTGGGTCTTATCTCCAGGGGGGGCAGGCTGCAGGAGGCCAGCCCAGCACCGAGGCTTCATGTCTGGACTGTGTTAGGAGTTCTCACAGGGCGCAACTTTATGCGTCACACAGTCATTTCTAACACACTGCTCACAGTCTGTGCCTGCTTGTCTTCACATGCAGGAACACAAACACACATCTGTCCCTCTGACATCACTCCTTCCATAATGTCTGATTTCCCCCGGAGAACCGAACGCTCGGCCCAAGTGACCTCGCTCCACAGAAATGTCCTCATCGCGAGGGAGACGCCGAGCGGCTCTCACACACTCCCTGACCCAGATTCTGGACATCAGACTCAGCTCGAGTCGCCAAAGGAGAAAACCAAAGAGGAATAAATGCACCAGGAAGTAGTGGAACGGGTGCTGAATGTAAAAAAGCAGGAAAGAGTCTCCTGCAAGTTTTCAGCCAAAGGGGAAATCCCGTCATGCTGAGCTTGTTTTCTCTGAGTCTGCAGGATCCAGTAATCAAAGCAACACATGCTCACAAGAATTTAAGACTTCAAAGTCTGAATAGCAGCTTTCACACACGCACACACACACACAGAACTTCTACAAATGTTTGCAAATGTACAAACTGTGTTCTGCCTGTTAAGTCGAGTCTTACGGACAAATTCCACCAGATCCATGTCCGTCTAGTCAATGTGTTAACTTCCACTGGATCCGCTCCATTGCGTTCCGGCTGCGTCTCTGATCCGGCAGGTCTGAGTCCTCCGGATCAGATACTCAAGACTTCTATTTGTGCCGGATGCCGGAGCACGATGCATCAATCTCAACAGAGCAGATGGAGCGGGACAGGAAGTCAGGTTTCACCAAAACAAAATGAAAACATCCGGTTAATTTTCAGAATAAAACACTCTGTGTTATCACCAGATCGTATTTCACTTAACTACAACAACAAACCAAAGTCATGATGAGCGGAGCCAGACCTGGAGTCAACAGGTCAGAGGTTTTCAGAGGACCAGAAAGACAACATGGATGAGGAGAGGAGGAGGAGAATCCTTGATTCAGGGATTACAGCGGGAAAACCTCGGTCACATGACTCCAGCCGTCCGGCGGTCCTGCTCCAGAGCATGGAGCCGGACCACAGCGGATCGGAGATGGACCGGACACGGATCCAGTGGAAGTCTGGGGTTACTGCTTGGTTTAGAAATGAGTGTGGTGCAAATTGAAAGCAGAGGCGGTTTATTTGTGCTTTTTGATTACAAACTGTAAGAATAAGTTTTGGGTAGCGAGCTAAAGGATGAGATCCCAGATACAAACATCCAATGAGTCTCTGGGTTGAGTGTTTCTGAGTTGACAACTTGAGGGACTCCGTCACATCGAAAGGAGACACTTGAAGGTGGTTTGAGCATTTGATTAGGACGCCTCCCTTTAGAGGTTTTGTGGGTGCGCCAAACTGGGAGTAGGCCCCGAGCTCACTGAAGGGATTATGTGTCCTATTCGGCCTGGGAACGCCTCGAGATCCCCCAGGAGGAGCGGGGATGTTTGGGTCGAATTGCTTGGCCTGCTGCCCAAGGAAGAGAACATTTTGATGCAACTAAACCTCAATCTAATAACGCTCCCAGTCATCAGACCTCTACTCTCTCTGTTTGCTTTGACAGAGGACGGGATGCATGCTTTTACACTCTGCTGATGGATTTCACAGAAACAGAAAGGCCAATTATTCATGCAAATATACTCATAAGCATGCAACGTGTCTGATGACGTTGTGAAAATGTCTTTATATCATCACTGAGCGTTAGCTGAGGAGGATATTCAGCTTCATCGTCTACCTGCAGAGTAAAGACTGACGCTAAAGCAAGTTATAGTGATAATAAAAACAGATCAAATCAGAGTCTGTCTCTGTGTGATCGTATATTTAAGTTGTCTCTTTAAACAGGAGTGTGAGGGAGGAGGAGGGACACTAACGGATGTAAACAACAGGATGTGAGGGAGAAAACAGAAGGCGTGACATCCAGCAGAGCAGCCAGTGTTTACTCTCCACCCACAGGTCGGGACAGGAATACACACACACAAAACACACACGACACATTTAAATGTGAAAGACTTCACAGCAGAAGCAGTTTCCAAACTTAAATGTCCCTTTCCTGTTTCACGCCGCGGTTATAGACCTCGTTTCAGTCCCATTAAGGACTCGAGAAGTCTGAGTGGATGCAGAGACACGAGTGGAAGTGTGATAAAAATAGGAAGGGTCACAGAGAGATGTGGAAAACATCCCGAGTCAAAGTTCAAACTGAGGGACGGGGCTTATCTGAGGGACACTTTGCTGATACTGATGTGCACGTGTGTGTGTGTGTGTGTGTGCGTGTGTGTGTGTGTGTGTGTGTGTGTGTGTGTGAGTGAGACAGTAGTATAGATGCACAGAAGCCCCAGACGACGAAAAAAACAGACGCACAGGATGACAAATTGAAAAAGGATCTCCTCTGTGTCCCCCTTTCTTGTAAAATCCACACTTCAGCCCCCGTCTGTCTGCAGCAGCTTTCCAAAAGTTCACACACACACACACACACACACACACACACACATACACACTTAGTTACACAAACACACACATAGTAATACAAACTTTCCAGCCGTGCTCTGTCATACTGACCGCTCGCTGGGTTCAACCCCCTCTCTTCCCACACATGGACCCTCCAGATGTTGCACAACGACTCCACCAGGGTTTCACTATCAGACTGGAAATATGTGATTTCAGGACTAATCGTTTACTTTTCATATCTTTAACACCTCTAAGAAAGAAATCACACAGTTTTCACATGTTTCTAAAGTTAAATAATCTCATGGAAAGATAAAGCCGACACGTACAGCGTCCCTGTAACGACTGTTACGTCTCCTGAATGCCATCGAGCTGAAACACACATCCATGAGTCACACTGTCGGCTGGGAGACCCGGTTTATTTGGACTCAGACTCAAAAATACTTTCCTGCTGCCCTTTAGGAAACTGAATGTGGATTAATCGTCCACGGAAAATAGACCCGGGTTTATGCAACATGTCTCAGTTTCAGTGACTTTTACTAAAGACTAAATATTGTGGTTATTGTGGGAAATACTGAGGTTTCTTAAAAACTCTAAACCCTGAATATTTGTGTTTTTAAAAGGAACAGTTTGGCATGTCAACCCCTATAAAACCAACGTTTCTGCTTTAACATCAAGGTTTCAGTCAGTTTTTGTGGCCAAGTTTCAGAGACGCTAGCTAGAAGCTATTTAAATAAAGTCTTTATGCTAAGCTATGCTAACCTGCTGCATCCTGTAGCTTCATATTTACCGCACAGGTTTGAGAGTAGTGTCAATTTTTCAGTCTAACTCTTCACAGGGAAGTAGAAACGTGTTAAATCTTAAGTTGGAGAGCAAAAACAGGAGCACCCTCGGGCGCGGATTTAGCCTAATGGTTAAGTTGTGAGCCCATATAGCGGGTGGCCCAGGTTCTAGTCCCGCCTGCCAATCCCCCTCACTCTCCTGGTTTCCTACTCTAAACACTGTCCTCTCCTTTATCAATAAAGGTGTAAAAATCCCCAAAATATAACTACTCAAACTATGAACTCCCTCCAAATGTAAGTAGAAAAATTAGCACAATAAATGTCGTTTAACGTCTTTGGATCGTCTTCCTCACTGTAGCGTGTTTACTCTTCTACTTCCTTACACATCTTTAGTCGAAATCGAACTCAGTGCGAGGAGACAAAACAGACTACAAAGAAATCTAGACGTATTTAAAACTGATTTAAAGCTCCTGTGACAAACTGTCAGGATGTGTGGTTTTTGGCGCCCCCTGTAGACAAAGCAGGAGCTACACCTCGCCTTCCTGTGATCTAGTTTTGTGCATGTGCAAGAAGTGGTGGTTTTATTTAACATCTCTCATCCTGCTGTCTTTAAACGGTCAAACATCTCACTTACTTTGTCGTGGAAAACTTAATACACAAATTGTTTTGCTAGCGCGTTCTTAACTACTTTATCGGACGCCGTTCTTTCCTGATTCAGTTTGAACTTCCAAACAATTCGTACAACATCCAACAAACGATTGAAGGTTTTTAAGTTCTATCCTTTAAGATGAATGTCTAATATTTAAAGTTTTGTACACTAATGTGACTAAAAGTCCTTGAAGTGCTCGTACACCTAAAGCTCCAGAAAGGCCTCTGATTGGACAATGTGGTGTGTGTTTGTTTTTTCCTGTATTAATAAAGTTTTCCCTGCGATTTACAGTCAGTTATATCATCCTAACAGACTAAATATTGGCGAAACATCACAAATTAATGTTAGGTCTGACACTTCCTGTCCTCAAACACAGCTGTCTGAGAGGCAAAAACAAGCACAGCTGTATCCTGATGTCTCTCTCTCCATCCTCTCTCTCTCTCTCTCTCTCATCCTGCTCTGTTATAAACTGGGTCAACACACACACACACACACACACACACACACACACACACTCACACACACACTCATGAATAACTTTTTCCATCTCTCCTGTAACACTGACCGGTCATCACGAACCAGAGCACACAAACACCTCCAGCCGCCGCTCAACCGGTGAACTTGCTCCACTCCTTCTGTGATTTTTGTCGTTTTAAACTTTACCTGTAAAAACTCTTGAAGAGACGAATGAGTGGACCTTTAACTCAACTTATCTGTCTCTCTGTTGTGTTTATTTGCTCTTTATTTGACGGATTATCCCTTTAAGTATTTGTTTTCAGAATCAGCTCATCGCCAAGTGGGTCTAAAAGAAATATGTTTGGGGGCATTAAAAACCGAAAGAAAGGGACCAAACTGTTTAGAAACTTAAATAACAACAAGTATCTGAATAAGTAAAGCTCTTAGGACCTTCATTTTCTCCGCTTCACCCCCCGGAAAGATGCATGCTGGGTAAAAAGTGGGTCAACGCCGGTCTTTGTGAGCACCACAGAGAGAGAGTTTTAATCCCTGGAAAAGCTAAACACTGCGGGGAAACTTGTTTGGGCGCTGCTGATCTTAATTCCTGGGTTATAGCGGAGCTGTCTGAGGCGGATGCTTGCCAAGTAGGAACACGCTTGAATGTCAAGTTACACACACACAAACACACACACACACACACACACACACACACTGTGAACTTTGCATGGATGAATGGGCTTGTTCGTGTCTCATCAGATGGAAAGGTTAAGAGGGGGGGAAGGTGAGACAGAGGAGCAGACAGGTATGATTTAATGGAGACAGATGTTACAGCTTATTAGGGATATTTCACATTTTTTTAACCTTCGTCTTAAACAGACGATAAAAGTCATCGTTACAGTTTCTTATCGGATACTTCCACATCAAGTATTCTTTAATCACGGCAATAATTCTCGCCATACTCCTTATCTTCAAGAGTCAACCAAGCTCAAAGCATACACATTTACTCATAAGCTCAGTGAGAAAACAACTAGCTCAACTAAATAATGTCATTTTAATATCACTGCAACAAAAAGAGAGGTACATTTCTTATCAACTAACCTGCACTCAAGCCTTTCACGGTGTTCTGAAGTTTCGTGCACGTGAAACTGCTCTGAATCAATCAAACATGACATCTTATCTCTCTGCTTCACATCTTTCTTTTCATTATCTGTGCTCTCTCTCTCCACTTCCTCTCTATGGAAGTTTACATACCGGCATTTCAAGGCAGGGTATTTGCGCCTCTGCTGAAATAAAAAAATCGTACACGAATATTACGTTGTTTCAGGGTGCAAGGACAAAGGTGTAGTGATGGTGGAACTTTGTGCCAGCGTTGTTAGCAAGTGCAGTTCTGGGGCACTGGTGGCCTAGCGGTCTAAGCGCCCCACATACAGAGGCTACAGTCCTTGTCACAGGGGTTGCTGGTTCGATTCCCGGCTGGTCGACCATTTCCTGCATGTCTTCCCCCGCCCTCTACTCCCCACATTTCCTGTTTCTCTTCAGCTGTCCTATAAAATAAAGGCAAAAGGCCAAAAACATAACTTTAGAAAAAAACAAACAAACTGAAGTTCCTTGAGCGTCCACTAGAGGCTGGCTGCAGAAACACCGGAAACCACTTACACACCCATTCAAAGAGCCGATCTTTACAGCAGAAATGAACATGTCTACAAGCTGGTACAAAAACAGTTCAGGTCTGAGTAGCTCATTTCTCTATCGGCACCATAGACTGTAAATAAAAATGGACAGCGTTGCTCCGGCTCTTCCCGTTGTACGGTTCTGAAGCCAAAAAATCCCTCTCCTGGGCGCCGCCATTGTGCAGCCAGAGCCTGTAAAGCCACTGTAACAAGCTCCGCCCTACAGCGTAGCATCACAAGACGCTGTGTGCCCTTTGAAGTTTCCCTCTACGGCGGCTGTGAATCAAAGGAAACAGGAAGTAAAACCCCGTTTTTTAAACTCTAATAACTAACGAAAAAGGTTTTCAGAAAAAAGAGGCCTTGGACACAAAACACTCAAATACTAACTACATATCACCACAGCATACGGATGGGAGAAACATTCATACCACGTGTATTTATCTTTTAAAGTTTGACTGCTCCCCCATTCGGAATTTTTGACCTATACTACAGCCACCAGGGGGCAGTCACACTGCTGAAAGCCTCACCACCAGCCACCGGAACCTCTCCCTTGATCGGCACACACTGTACGGGGGGTGAATTTTTTATTAACTCAATGTCTAACTTACGAGTTTTGCCCAAATAAGGGCATGCCTGACTTGATTGACAGGCTGGCACCCTGTAGCTGTTAGCGAAAAGGCTAAAGGCCCGCCTCTTTACCTCACTCTAGCTCGACAGAAGTTAGGTTGAGTTCAGGATTTCCAATATGGCACCCGCCTTCAGGAACAGATGGGTGACGTCACGAATACGTCAATTTTACGTTTTAGATGCTACGTACAAAACAAACAGCGGCAATAATGAAAACGTAGCTAACATGGACATTGAAGAAGGAAAATCAAGACTCAAATAGCCAGCACAGTAAAAGGGTGACAATAGAGAGGGAGAGAGCGACAGTGTGAGAACAACAGAAAGATTGATTACCCATCGTTTACGACAAGGGGAGAGAAACAAAAAGACCAACAAGCAGGAGGAATGAGAGCGCCGGATTAGTGTCTTGGTATTTGGACAGGAGCCGACTCGTCCTCACTCTCTGCTCACCCTGAAGGAACGACCCATTAAGGGGAGGAGGAGGAGGAGGAGGGCGGCTAGAGAGAGAGGTCAAAGGTTAACTAGAAAGCGGATGGAGAGGCTTCTCTCTCGATGGTGCACTTGGAGGCAACAAGTCAGGATGTGAGCGACTGAATCTATAAAAAACATCAAAGTTGAGTTCGTCCTGCAGCGCGTGCACCTGACTGTTTAACAAGAAGTCTACACGCTTTCATGTCTCCAAAACTGAACTTTTATACAGAAAACTTCAAGTTTGGCTGCAAAAACTACAAAATAAATCAAGCTTGTATTTTCCCTGCGATGTTTAAGTCCTTTAACTTGGATATTTGTCCCTAAAAGGCCGTAAAGCCATGAAATGCAGCTCGAAATTCAACTTTCTTATCTTTGAAAGTTGCAAAACGTCCCAAAAATAAGCCTCCGTACATAAAGTGCTTCCAGGCTCATTTCAGGGCTTCACATGAATATAACACCCACACCCTTCTAACCACACACACAAGCTAACACACGACCATTTAGAAACCTTTTATGGAGCCTAGAGCAAAAAGAGAGAGGGGGCAGACGGGGGGGTAAGGGAGGGGAGGAATCCAAAGAGATGACAGACAGAAATACAGACAGAAGGGGATAAATTTAGCTTAGCCTCAAAGAATGAAGGCTCCTGTGGATTTTCCATAATGATCCCTCAAACTCTGATTACTACCTTCACTTTGCTCTCAAAAGGCCGCTCGCCCGCCCGCCCGCCCGCCCGCCTCAGAAACTTCAGACTGAGTCCAATTTCAGAGTCAGGAGGAGAAGTTGCATCAGATACGGAGAAAAGAGACTCTCTCATGTGCTCGCCATGTGTAGACGACTTTTACTTTTTAAAGCTTCACGTGTTTAATCCAAGAAGGTGGCTCCTATTAAAGTTATGTTGAAGCGATGCAGTAAATAAGAAACAGATCGTGTTATACCTGCCAAAGTATTTCATCCTGACACGGCTGGAAGAACTCAGAGGACGCAGTTCGACACCAGAGCTCTGAAAACGTGATGAAGATGTTGCATAAAGACAGTTTGTGTATTTTCTTTCGGTTTAAAAAGAAGGAGCCATTTCATTCTGTGATAAATGAGTATTTAAAGCCTGAATCATCCTGGATACAACTTTTAAAAGAAGGAAAGTCAGCTGTGTCACTTTGTGTTTGAAATCTTGGCGTTGGAGTTCAAGAAGTTAACTCCAGCTAACGAATAAACCAGAACAGGCTGCCTCTAAAACCTCCCAAAAAAACATACAATCTAACACAATCAAGTCCAAACAGTTCTCTCTAAAGCCCCATTAACTCCCATTATCAACACTTTATCTGTAAAGTCTCACAACATCTTGATGTATGGCTTTTTTCTGTGAGGAAAGACTTGCTAGCTAGTGCTACTTGTAGCTGTTGAGCTAGGACACAGAAGCAGCTTTTTTAGCTTGTCTTATATTTATCCAAGAATAAACCACGTGGTTATGCCAAGTTTTGATAAGGGTAAAAGTCACAGAAATTAGAGAATTAAGCCTCTTTGATGAGGTAAGTTAGCTAATGTAGAGATATACTTCCACTAGCCAAACAAGCTAAGCTACCTAGCTGCATATCAGATGTGTTTTGTACTGATCAGTCAAACATGAATACAACCAATGTCAGCTAGGAAAGTAGAAACAACTTAATCTCCCAGAAGATATCCAAATATGTGATTTAAGTCCCAGAAGTGAAAGACTATATACTCGTTGTTCAGCTAATCTAGCTTACATTCCACTAACTTTACAAACTAGCCGTTGAGCTGTGCAACATATCTTGCATTGGTTTGTCTCAATAACATAAAACAAATTAAAGACAGTGACTACAATTCAGACACTAATTTGTTAGTGGGTAGTTAAATTGAAACAACAGCAAGCGTAAACAGTCATGCTAGCCTCTGTGGGAGCTAGCAAAACACAGTGCTGCCACAAGATGATTACTAAAATCCTTCAAATGGCAATACATACATTATAATGCTTAGTAGTTGTTATTTAACCATGTTCATCACTTAAGCTTAGCATGTAAGCAAGCAAATACACCAAATTAGCCCTTTGCACCAAGTTAAATAAGGCTAAAATGAATTTTTTAACAGCTTTTAGGGTATTTTGGTCAAAAATCAAAGTGTATGAAATTTTAATTTTAAGAGTTTTACACAAATCTTACGAGCAATACATCAAATTGGTGTTAACTGTTTGTTTCAGACCAGAAAAGTTAACAGCTAGCTGCTAACATGGCTAAAAGCAGATTTTCTGACTTAAATTCAATATTAAACATCGTACAGTACAACTTCTTCTACGTTTAAATCTTACAACCTGTAATTTGACCATACTTTGTCATATTACAGCTGTATAAATTGACTATATGAATTAAAAACGGCTGTAATTAAATTTTCTATAAGAGGCACAAGTGTCAAATTGGGGAATTGTTGGTATGATATTTCAATCTGTGCCCTAAAAATAAATCCTTAAAGCCTTAAATGATCTGTAATCTGTTTCACAAAGTCAACTCTTGGACCAACCTGAAGATCCGGCACCACACCTGCAGTAATAACACTGTGCCCTTCATTGTAACACACAGGTGTGTTCCTGTGACGCTCTGAGATAGTTATAGATCAGAGGCTGGTCTGGTTACGATATCTGAAAACCTGAACGAGAGCCAAACTGACGTTTACTCAGACAATACGGAGGAGGCTCTTCATGTTGGAATTGCAATAAAAATGTAAATAGGTGTGTGTGTGTGTGTGTGTGTGTGTGTGTGTGTGTGTGTGTGGACACAGGGACAGAGTGAGGCCACCCGTGAGCAGGATGCCCAGCCCTGGTGGAGAACAGGCTCTGGACTGTGAACACATGGATCAAGCTGCCTACTCTCCACTCTGTGTGTGTGCTGACTGTAAAAACTCCATCCAAAGTGTGCACAACGCTGAAACACATTCATAGGTATTAATAGGACTCCCTGAATTAAAGCTGAACTTCAACGTAAAGACAGAGGAGCGTCTTTATCTGCAGGTATGTTGTATGTTATGTAAGCGCACACATAGTTGGAGAGGCCTGGAGCATGTGCAGAGCAAATAAACTCTTTTCCTCCCACTGCGAGGACACCATGTGCCGAAAACCACGCCAACAGTTTTGGAAGACAGTCTGTGCAAGTCCATGAAGGAGCAGTAAAGCCGTCTCTGTCTACTTCCTGAAGCGTCTGACAGAAACGTGATCTCAGGGTCGTCTCTCTCTTCTCTCTATGTGCTGCAGAACTTTATCTTTATTAAAAAACGTACAACATGTCCTCAAACAAAAGGACAGAGACGGCATATGTTTCCATAAACCACATATGACATTTGGAAATGTTTAAGTTAAGGAATGAAACACAAAAACAGATGGTCAGCTTTGTGAGATATGTGCAGTTCTGCATGGACCGCTTTGGAAAAAGGTCTTCGTTATATATCTCACTTTTCCTTGTGCAAACTTTGTGATCTTTAACCTACGTCACTTTATTTCCTCTTTTACTTCCTTGATAATTATGAGGCCTGTAAATAACTTCCAATATTGATCCAACTGAAGTGCCAGCACAGCTGACGCATCCAGGTGTGCTTCTGTAATGACGTCGGATATGAACTTCTTCACCTTTGCTCTAAAGCAGCTTCACTAACGATTCAACATTTACAGAAGAGTCAGAAAATGTGTTTTAAATCACAGGAGGAATGTTTTTTTGTTGTTTTATACTCAGGCTGTCATCTCATAATCACTCACAGTGAACAAAGAGGAGTGTCTAAAAGGACAGATGTTTGACTCAAGAGTGGAGGAGACCAAAAACTGTTGGTGACAGTTAACAGACATTAACAAATATTCATCATACACTCGAGGACACAATCACCTCCACCCACTACGACTTTGATAACACGTATAAACTTGTTCAAAAAGTCCTACTACAATTAAGCAAGTGGGACATGAGATTTGCTCAATTTGTGACATCACAGATTGGTGAATCTCCTTAAAAGGGCAAAGGAAGGAAGAGGGAATTTGTGTTCCTTTCCAAACTTTCCAGGTCAGATTCAGAGTCCAAAACACACAACCATACTTCATAATTTAACTTGCTGAACAAATGACGAATACTTTGCAACATGGCAGCAGTGAGGGAGACTTCTGGAGTGCTGGGTTCCGGAGTTCTATAGAATCTCCTTTTTTTGCATTCTCCCTAATAGACCTTTCTGGGATCACCTAATCCAGACCTGACAAGTCTATGGTTTGTCGTTTTGAATCAGGTCCTGGTTAGTTGGACTATACCAAAACAAAAGCTGTGAATTGGATGCTAATGTCAGAGTCTTGCTACAACAGCGACGTACCTAAGACAAAAAGATTGGTCCAGTGATCGATGGTAAGTTTCAACAGACAGGGATGGACATGACTGGACTCTAGTTTTGAAATATGCTAATGTGCGTTAGCCAGGGCCACTTCTTCATGACGCCCTCTCATCCCTTGACAGTTGAAGACAGAGGAGTGATCTCCAGTTTGAGGTCTAAAAGGTGATATTCCTAGATGTTTTGGCCTTGGAAAGGGTCAACCGGCCAGGAATTGAACCTCTGACGAGGACTGTAGTCTCCGCTAGCCCACCAGCGCCCCATTCCTAAATGTTTAATCTCATTATTGCTCTTATAACCACGATAAACATTCTGTTGGATGGAAAATGCCAGATCTGTGCTGAGTGGTGGCGTGCTGAGTGCTTGGTTGCTGGGAATGCGGTGGCTATCCCGCCATTGTGCATCAATCAAAGCAGAAGAACAATGTAATGTGTTAACATTCACGGTTTAAAGGGTTTAATAATCAATCAATCAAAATCAAAAGAGAACATTTCACATCCAACCGTCATTAACAAAACTGGACTGACGAGATATCTGAGAGTGATTTGAATTCCTTTTATTTATAATAGACTCATAATTACATTATGTGAAGGATTCATTAAGTCCAACTGGATTTAGTTTAAGGGGGACTGTAGCAGAAACTCAGATTGTAGTAGTCTGATTGATTTGGACTCTTCTTTGTTGAATGTTTGAGTTTCCTAAAAATAGACCGTCATAGACCCGTCTGTTATTACTCCTCAACGACGTCAGAGAGGATTGTTGTCGACGAGCCAAAGAGGACTCCACCTTCGCTCTGATGCAATGCCTTTATTCTAAAACCTGAAGGACCTGATTTCAATTTAAAGCTTGGAGCAAAGAGAGGGCGATGGGAGACGTAGGATCCCACACATGCTCAGAGTGAGAGGCTTTACATTGTTGTGAGGAATCCTGCGTCAACAAACCCCCGAGAGAGAGAGAGAAAGTGAGACCCGACCCAACAAAGACCCCAGTCTGTTCCTCAAGCTGCCCGAGACGCTGGAACACTACAGGCCTGTTGGTGCTCACATTCAAGCATTCCCCACCCTCACACACACACACACACACACACACACACACACACACACACACACACACACACACACACACACACACACACACACACACACACACACACTTACACTCATACTATTCATGCTTCCTATATATACAATATTCACCTCCAGAGCCTCTTGGTCCTACTTCTTCACACAACCTGCCTTTTGTAAAGAGTGAAAGGTGAAGGTATTAACGTCGTCACCTTCTGCTCGATGCATTGACTAAACAAAGGATGTGCAAACTGCCCACACCTCAGCTGGAGCTATAAATAACACAAGAATGTACCGAGGAATTCACAGTTATCATAGCTTGTTATTGTTAAAGATGTTTGCTGAGTTAATCGAGTGTGTTGTTATTCCTGCAAACTGCTTTTAACTGTAGTTATAAGCCTAATGTGAAAATATAGACTGTGTTTGTTGTGCTCTCTCTGGCGCCCCCTCTGGTGATAAGCTGTAACTGCAGGTAACTGTTCCATGTTGATATCGTATCAAAGTTTGCTTTGTTGGTGTTTGTCTTTACATCAAGGTCAAATGTGTTCCCGTCACTTTGTTTCAGAAGTCTTAGAAATATGAACATTTCTGAAGTTTGTTCTGAAGTCTGTCAACATTTTTTTTCTCATCTCTAGCGCCCCCTGTGGTGATAAGCTGTAGCTACAGGAAACTGTTCCATGTGGATGTATACTTTGCTTAGTTGTTCTTGTCTTTACATGAACGCCAAATTTGTTTCTGTATCTCTGTTTTAAAAATCTGAATGTTTCAGAACTTTCGCTTTGTTTGCTGACTGAATTCTTTTTCTTTGTTTTCTCATCTTTGGCGCCCCCTGTGGTGATAAGCTGTAGCTACAGGACTGTAGCTGTCCTGTTGACTTATTCATGGTTGTCTTTATGTGAACGTCAAATTTGTTCCCCTCACTTTGTTTAGTATTATAGAAATATGAACATTTTAGAAGTTTCGCCATCTGTTTACATTTGCTGTCTTATCTTTCGCGCCCCCCTGTGGCGATAAACTGTGACCCTAGTTTGTCCTTATAGTGTTTACTGTACTTTTAAACTGTTTGCCTTAACAAAACTTTGGACTTGTACTTCTGTTTGATTTCATCAATCTTTCTTATATTTTTCAGCCACTATTAACATTTTTAAAGATCATTGTTTTGTTCTCATTGGCGCCCCCTGTGGTGGTAAGCTGGAACTGCAGGTAACTTTGGTTTTTCCTTGTTGCTGTCGCATTATTCAAATTTGCGCTTTAATTAATTCGATTTTTATTTCTTTTTCGAGTTATAGAAGTTTAACCGCTTGTTGTCACTGATCTGTACTTTGATCAGTCGCCTTAACTTCAAACTGATGCCTTGTCAATTCATAAACAAGTATTTTGATTATTTCTTAATCAAAGTGAGTTTTAAATTATTCCATCAAAGTCTGTAAATGTTCATATTTACTTCTTGATAAGAGCGGAAGATAATCTCTGGTTTGAGGTAAAATGGGGGATCGCCTTTTTTTGACTTGCCGACATTTTAAAGATCAAACGTCTAATTCAATTTATCAACACATTAATCAACGATGAAGCAATCCTCATTTGCATCCCTTTTAGACAAACCCTAAGATTCTTCCTTTGCCTTTTCATCTTCAGCCTTCATCATCCGGCTCATTAACTTCAGCCGCTCCGTGTGTTAATCTTTTCTCTGTTTTCATCTCTTAAGTTACTTTGATCAGCTCTGAAACTTTTCCTTAAAGTCCGTACGAGTCGTCGTGTGAAAGACAAAAAGCTGCAGATCTCCGACTGATTCTGTCTGCAGGAATCTGACAGGAATTATAGCCTCAGGACTCGTTTAAAGGACCTTCATTCAGAGCCGGAACGCTGGAACAACACAAGTCTTTACCTGTCAGTAGGTACCTCTGAGTGTGTGAGAGTGTGTGTGTGTGTGCGTAAGTGTGTGTGTGTGTGTGCATGTGAGTGTGTGTGAGTGTGTGTGTGTGTGTGAGGCTCAGAAGGCCTCTGTGGTGTCTTATTCCCATCCTGCAAGCCAGCTGGATTTTTTCCCCATAAACCCAAATGCCCCATCGTCCACACACACACACAAACACACACACACACACACACACACACACACACACATACACACGTGTCTCCTCTCAGACCCACAGAGACACATATGGCAGGAATACCTCAAGTTACATAACTGAAGGCAGAAGGCCGTTTTAAAGTACAGTCCACTGTACCGAGGAGATGCTGTGTGTGTGTGTGTGTGTGTGTGTGTGTGTGTGTGTGTGTGTGTGTGTATTTGTGTGCGGTTATTTTTACACCAGAGTATCACACACCCTGTTATTCCACGTTTTAGCCACATATTTGAGTCTTTAAAGACGTATTCCTCTTTTCAGCCTGTGTTTTGTGCTGCAGAGTTCCACCACTTTAACCATGAAGAGTTTAATTCGCTTCCAGTTTTTGCTCCTGCAGAAAGTTTGCTGCTTGTGAAGTTCAGGAAAGTTTACAGCGAATACATGAAGTCTAAAAAGGTGATTTAGACACACTCTGTTTCTCTGCATGTGCACGATTTCACGCACAAGTTGCACCAGATGTAAACATATTTCACAACAGAGTCAAATTAATCACAACATGTTTCATTTCCCTGAAGGCAGAAAATGTAAACAATTAAAAGGGAAGTGTGTAGTCTGGTCAAGACTTTCACGCATCTTTAGAAAGTGGGAGCACACTGAGGCTTTTATTTTGAAGGGGCACACTATAAAGCCTCATTAACTCCTGCTGGGAGAAAGGAAGGTCTCAGATGTCACTGTTAACTGTTTAAACACTTTCCTGAACTCCAGACTTTCTCTGGGACTTCCTGAAGTGTTGAATGTTTTTATTTGAGCTGCATGAACTTTGGTGAAATTGCTCCATGTAGAGGTGGGGTGTAATTAAAAAGACGGCCTTCACTTCAGAGGAGCTTTAACTTTAACGGCCTTTAAGTGTTATAAATACAAATCAAAATGAGGTAAATCTGCTTATGTAGACTCAAATTCTCAAAGTTAACTTCCTTAAATACAACAATTATCTCACTAATGACAGAAAATGATCTAAATCTCTATTTTTAGCTTTTTAAATGTGACTTAATGCAACTTTTTCAACTTTTCCATGACCACAAAATAACTTCAACACAAAATATTTACGATTTTGGACTCTTGATTAAATAAAACAAAAATTTTAAGACATTTTAGTCCTTATTTGTTTTGCAAATGGTCAAAGTGAATGATAACTCCATGTTGCAGTACTAAAGGGAGCTCAGGTTGGTTTTCATTGATGTATCCACACACATTAATCATATCTGTAACTTTGCTGAGTGTGCTATTTTGAAGAAACTGTTGCATAAAGGCCAAAAAGTGTTTATTTCCAGTATCTCTAACGGGAAAATGCAACTTTAATGTGTTTTATTTGACCTATAATTAACAAAAATAAGGATATAATCAGGTTTTTCACTTTTTGTCTAACATTAGAGGGAATATTATGTGACTACTTTAAGTTCTGGAGTGTATTTTCAACTTTCTTCTTACATCTGACGGAAAGAAAAGACACTTATAAAGTTGCAGCCCTCGATTACAGGCTTTATGGAAAATATTACCTTTCTACTCTTGCATATATCTTGATAATGTGTTTTTAATATTCTTTTAGTGTCTTAAATTTAAATTATGTGACACTATCTTGTTAGAAATGTGTGCAAAAAGAAAGATATTGTGTTAAAAAGTCAATAAAGACTCTGAGGAAGAGGTAACTCGCATCCTGGATCTCAAGGCTCAAGTTGTGAATGGAGAGCTGGGTACCACACACACACTCACACACAAGTACACACTCACAAACACACACTGCACACACAACCCTCCCCCTCCTGTCAAAGGAAAATCCTCAGAAAGTTGAATATAGGCGATTATTTCCCACTGAGAGGCTGCAGAGTCGATGACTTTGTTCGATTAATTGCGTCCTTTGCTTAATCGATTACTTACATTAGTGTAGAGCACACAGTCGATCTCCCCGGCCTCAGACAGCTCACTCAGGTTCCTGTCCCAGTGTAGAAACGGTTCAGTACTGTCCAGGATCTCCATGACTCTTCCAGAAAGTGTCTCTTTGTTTCAGGGTTCTGTCGCAGTTCGGGTTCCACCTCCAGCAGAGAAAAGGTTCCTGTGCAGACTGCAGATCAAAGAAGTTCCCCACAACTTTAAAGAGCCGAGCAGAGTCCTGTCCGTCTGACTCAGAGGATGAATGTGTTATTATATGAGGACGCTGCAGGAACCAGACTGAAGCAGAGACTCTCTTTTGTTGTTGTTGTTGTTTTTGTTGTTTATCATCTCCTCTTTGGTTCAGGGGTCCACAGGCTGCTCTCGGCAGACTCTCTTCCCTTTTCTTTCCTCCTGCTGCTCCTCCTCACGGCCCAGACACACAGGAATGCAGGGGCGGAGTCTCCTGCAGGCTGACAAATAGAAAACTGAAAAAGTGAAAAATAAAATAAAATATAAAAACTAAAATAACGATGATTAATCGAAATAATGAGCTGTTACATCTCACACATTAAATATAGGACATTTAAACTGTGTTATTTAATCTGTACCAGCTGTTTATGACACAAGCATTTAAATCCCTGCATCAACAATAATGTACTTCCGGTTCTGACTTTCAAAATAAAGCACTCAATTGTCATTTCAGGTATTTTCTACAAGTTTTATCCAATATTCAGCTTTTAAACTCGAAGCAAAACATTATGTTTTATTGTACTGAAATGAATGAATACATATGTATATTTATTTTCCAAGATCTGTTTTTTATTTGAATGTTTACACATTATTTACAGAAGATTATTATAAACAATTCAGGCAATAGATGTTCCTCTTGTAAAAGAAAACACAATAAGTAGATAAGTGAGTAAATGAAAAAAAATATATATATAAATACATATAATAATATAAAATTAATGCATTGCCTCCAATGTCAGGTGTGTGTTAGATTAGGTATAACAAAGTAGTAAAAAAATAACATCCTCAACAAATATATATATATATATATATATATATATATATATATATATATATATATATATATATATAACATTAGAATCATTAAATCCTTCATATTCAGTCTCTTTTAGTGAGACTGTAATTAATAAATCATCGTATTGAGAAGTAGAAGTTTTAATTAAAGGACACTCAACTTATTTTGAATGAAGTGTACAGCTTCTGATGTAGCTTTTCAGAAATATAGTATCAATTAATAAAAATAAAGTCTGTTTTTAGAGGACAAAAAATAAGTAAAGTTCAGTTTTATGCCGTTTTGACGTTTTATTTCGAAAATCTTCAAATATGTCGCCTTCTCTCACCTTACTTCCGCTAACTTTACTACGCGGCACAGAACTGAATCCACAGGTTTTCCCAGCAACTTTTAGCTCCGCCCACACCCAGCGGACTGACTAATCAGATAACTCCTCTCTTCAAAGCCCGTTCGAATGTGACGTCCTGCCCACCCAGAGTGCTTAACGGACAACCGACACAGCCAATCAGGAAGACGGAGGGCAACCAATCATTTAAAGCCAAGACTGCCTTTGATTTCTGCCCGCCCCCACTGCGAGTGACAGCCAATCAGGGCTCACGAAAAAATGGGTTTTAAATTAAAGTCGATTTAATACTTATATCTCTTAATAATTTAATTTTACTTGTCTTTAATGATCATGAATACATTTCTAAGCATGTTTTAGAGGATTAATCTTCTTGTACTCTTCTCTTAAAGAGGTTTATAAGTGATTTAATGAGAGTTACAGTAAAAGGAAGGTTTAATCATCATTTTCTGTGTAAAAGATGAGCATGTTTATTAAAGTTGAAATGCTGTGGATGCTGTTTTATTTCAGAGTAATTTCAGAGACATTAACACAGTCTATGGAAATGAACCAGCAGAAGTAAGCAGAAAGTAAACCGTCACTGTCTGACAGGAAATGAAAAACAGATGAGAGCGATAACAAGTGACAAGAAAGTGACGAAGCAGAAAGTGAGGACGGAAAAAAACAACTACTACGGTTTGTTTTCAGAGATATAAAAAAAGGAAACAAGATGCAATACAAACGTTCAATCAGAGAGCAGTGATACTCTTTGAAGCATGCTAGCTCCTGTGTAACTTTCTTTGTGTTGATTTTAGCGCCCCCTGTGGACAAATTGGGATTATGATTTATGTTTTTATTTCACAAAAATCTCACCCTGCTTATTATTGTTTTTTAAAGTTATATTTCGCTGCATTTTTTGCCTTCATTCAATAGGACAGCTGGAGAGAGAGACAAGAAATGGCGGGAGGACTAGAGCCTCTGTATATGGGGAACTCGCTTAGACCCCTAGGCCAACGGCGCCCCAACCTGCTTTATTTTGAGCCTGAAAAATATTATTTGCAAATAATGTAAAAAAAGAAGCCTGTTCAGGCAGGATGTAAGCACTGCGACTTACAACTACCCCTTGCAATTGGTTTCACACATTAAAAATAACAGTGTAGAAATACTGAGTCTTTGCAATGATAGTCTTGTTTGCTTGGGAGGATCATAAAGAGGTGTTGATATTGATTTCAACCTATTTCGTAACCTGACCAAAATTGCTGACTGGAGCTTTAACATTTTCCAATATAGGCCAAATTACAGCCCTCCTATTGCACACTTTCATTCTTCCCAATGGCTTTTTTTCTGACATTTTTCAACAGTTACACCTTTTGTTTACCTAAGATAAAAAGGATAACACACATTTTGGAGATGGTTTTTATTGGATGACAATGATGTAAAATTAAACACCTTTTCTTTGATTTGGCTGAACTGATAGAAAACTGAGCTATGATTAGAAATAAGATGAAACCCAGACTGAATGAAGCTCCAACTTTAGAGCATGAAACAAGAACTTAAACTGTCTTACAGGTTCAATCAGACAACCAGGTGATAGTTTGAGACCTGTAAATTACAGTTAAACCACTCTTGATGTGTTTAGCTTCAAGAGACGTCTTTACCAGAGAGTTAAAGAAAGACCATGAAACTTTTACAGTGTATTTCCTCCAAACATTCTCACACATAAAACCTGCGTACAAACCAAAAAAGAGGTACAAACTGTAGCTTTTAAACTGTTATATACATGAAGGACAATCAAAACCAGAATAAGGACATGTTTTAAACTACACGTGGGCCCTTTTTGCTTCTCCGGACACCTCAGAGTCTGCAGGACGCTCCTCAGGGTGTCACAGGATAATCTGTCCCCCTCCTCTCTGGCTAATCAGTTCCTGGTCTCGGGTGCGTTCGGGTCCTCAGAGTTGTTTTTGGTATAAACAAGTAAATACAAAAAGAAGTAGTCTTGAGGTTGAGGTGAGACGTCCTTCAGGTTCGGTCTCGGATGTTGTCGCTGAGGAAAACGATGTTGTCTGAGGAACAGAGAGAAGTATTAATCACCTAATCTGAGTTTTAATTGCAATAAAGAGGTGAATGTGATTTTCTTTTCTGACCTGCGATGATGGTGGTGGCCTGCCGTCTCACTTGGTTCTTGTCCACGTACTCCCCATAGTCCAGTTTACCCTCCACTAAAATCCTGGACCTGAAACAGAGAGAGACTCAGGATCAGTCTCATGACTCACAGAGAGGTTTCAAAGTTTGAGTCTTTTGTTGGATCAATTGGATTAAGAAGATTTATAAAGGTTTGATCTGAAGCAGGGAACCAAAATAAAGAGCCTCGAGCTTCACTCCGATTTCTATCTAGAGTCCAAGCTAGAAAATATTTTGACTTCTGGGCTGGAAAGTGTTCAAAATCACCTGGAACATATGAACGAAGGTGTACACAATGTCTGCGATTTAAGGTTTAAACTTTTGATTGATGATAGCTGATTTTATTCTGTTATTATAGCATGTATGATTGATACACCCAGCTCAAAACAGTTACTAACCATAGACCTTTCTGGAGTTCCTGAGCTCCCTTGTCCCGTAGGTTCCTGTACCAGACTCCAGCTGCTACAACTACTACTATCTGTCTCCCCACTATCATCCCTCTCTCCAACACGGTTTCAGCAGATGTGTATCTAACATGAGTCTGGTCCTGCTGGAGGTTTCTGCCTGTTAAAGGAAGTTTGTCCTTGCCACTGTAACTTGCTAAATGCTGCAAAGTGCTCTGCTCATGGTGGATTAAGATGAGATCAGACTGAGTCCTGTCTGTAAGATGGGACTGGATCTTATCTTGATGTTGGGTCTTTGTTAATAATAGAACAAAGAGTATGGTCTAGACCTGCTCTGTTTGGAAAGTGTCTGAGGATAACGTTTGTTGTGATTTAGCGCTTTATAAATAAAGATTGATTAATTGATTAAACATTAATAAAGTAAAGACATGTTGAAGGTTGTACCCTTTCTTGATGTACTGATACGCTACATCTCTCAGACCAGGCTTAAACACGGACACGCGATGCCACGTCGTCTTCTGACTGATGTCACCTGAAGAAACAAAAACAGACAAACATCAGTCTGACTTATTCATGTCATATCATACAAAACATTAATGTCAAAGTTTTAGTTTGAGGTATCAACAAAAAGCAAAAAATAAAGGTAGATTCATCAACTGAAAGCGCCTTCAGTTTACAGGAAGAGTCCTTTACGACACAGCTAATGTTTTCACATAGATATTCAGATCATTCCTCATGACCGTGAGAGCTTTCTGATATACTATAGAACTTCTGTATCACAATACAACAAGGATTAGGCTTCATTTGTATTTCTCATCTCAGAAAATGATTTAAATAGTCAGGTAAAAAGAACGTCTCTCTTCACAAGAATGAACGTAAAATAAAATTGTTGAATGATGTGTTCAGGGACAGTATCACTGACTCTCTGCTGCTTAAATTCACCGTCACATGCTGCCTTTGCTTGTTTTAAATCTTGAGATCAAACAACAATAATCTGTCATGTGTTCAGATGTCTGGAGCAACACTGACCTCTAGTGGTGAAAGATGAGAATTGCTTCAAATGTGCAACAATAACAGAGTAAACTAAACTTCATTATCTTGTGCTTTAAAGAGGCGGTTTACACAATGTTCTTTTACAGATTAATAACTCCATCAGTGTGTTAAGTTTCTTTCAGCTCAGATTCATTTCAAAGTTAAAACTACCCATGCTTTCAATCTCTTTTCAGTTTCGTAATGAGGTGTGCTATACCTGTCGGGCTCGTCTCTCCGTCTCCAGAGCGCCACATTTCGTTGGTTGCTACAGAGAAGATGGTGACGGGGTTTCGACCATCCACTTGTCTCATCACAGGGTCCTGACCCACTCGGCCTAACAGCTGAACTTTGTTTATCGCTGGAATAAAGACACAGATATCCCGGGTTTTAGACCATCTTCAGAGGTACTAATCAGAATTTACAGATCCTCCTCTGACCGTGAAACACTCACAAAGTTTACTCACATCTTTCCAGGATGAGGCTGGTGTCTGTGCTCGCATATCTCACCGCCTGTCTGAAAATCTGTGAAGATGAAAAAAGCTCTGTAAGAATGAAGACAAAGCGACCATCTTTCAGCACAGACATGGTTTAATATGAATCACTTCTGTCTCACCTGTGCTGAGGCACTTCTGAACATCTTTACTGTGCTGCACTGACCGCTCTGAGGGAAACGACGGGCAGCAGCTGAGGTTTACAAACGGATCTGAACATGAAAAAATAAAAATAAAGAAGACTAACATGAGCATCAAGTTTACTTAACGACACTGCTTGATTATACATTTACAAATATCAAGTATAGAAAGGTTTGTAGTTTACCCTGGTATATATTTAGTCATGTTTCAATACACTTATTTTATTAGAATAAAACACAAACTACAGCCACAAAAACACCATAACGTCAAAGCAACGTCCACGAGTTTTAATGAAAGAGTTCACATTACCTAAATAAATCTAGGTTGGATTTGGATTAATTTCTGTCCAAGCTAGTGTGAGGTAAAGAGACGGGGGGGGGGGGGGGCTTCAGCCTTTTCGCTAACAGCTACAGGGTGCCTGCCAATCAATAAAGTCAGCCATGTCCTTATTTGGGCAAAACTTGTTAGTTGAATATCTTAAAAATACTGAGTTATAAAAAAGTCATCCCCTGTACTGTGTGCCGATAGAGAAATTAGCTATTCAGACCCAAACTATTTTTTGAACCAGGCTGTAAACATGTTTATTTCTGCTGTAAAGATCGTCCTCTTTGAATGGGTGTGTATGTGGTTTCCGGTGGTTCTGCAGCCAGCCTCAAGTGGATGCTTGAGAAACTGCAGTTTTAGCACTTCCGTATGGGCTTCATATTTTATGACCAGAAGTTGCCACTTGTACAAGACTGACCCTGGCAAACATAACACATTGATGACAGTGCCCCAGATAGGAAATAAAGCCAAAAGCTAAAAATGTTGCATAATTATCGCTATTATTTAGGGCGCCAGTTTGGCCCAGTGGTTGACTGGTGCACCCCATGTACAGAAGCTACAGTCCTCAAGCGGACCACCTTAGTCCGATTTAGCCTGTGGCATGTTGCTCCCCACTCTCTCTCCCAGTTACCTATTTTATCCACTGTCCTATCCTCTAAGAATTAAAGCATGAAGCCCTAAATGTAGACTAAACCATAAATAAGCCGTATATGAGACTGAAAACTGAAATATGAGATTGATATGCTATAAAACTGGTCATAATATTTTTTAAATGATTAATTAAGACACAATCTGCATTACCTAGACATTATATAGTAACTTTAAGTACCTAAGCTGATGAAAAAAGACAGATCCACAGTCATAATGTCAACCCAAAACTGCTGCTAGCTAAAGAGAGAGTAGCAGTGAAGTTACATAGAGATAAAGTGAAGAGAGAGAGCACAGCTAATGAACATAAAGCAGTTAAACAGGAAATTGAGACATTATTAGCTTAATCAATATTGAGTACATGAAATGTTGGTCCCTGTTTAACGATTTCAAATACCCATTTATTGAAGCCTGGGAGTTAAATTAGCTTGACCTCATGACTACAAACACTTGAGATGGGTGAATGATAAAGAATGAGGTCTTTATGTCAACATATGTTCACGCTATTACAACATGTGTGTTCATGTTAACTCTACAAAGTCTACAAAGTCTGCATAGTAAAATAATAAAGGAAACATTGTTGACATGGAGTCAAAGTCACTGACTGTCTTCACAGCAGCAGAGAGGCTCTGAGCTCTCCCGCCATCAGGTGCTCACGTGAACTAATGTTTAAAGTAACGGTCGTCGTTCTGACCTCAGAGTGCATATTATAATGGCTGACGTCACAGTGGAATGGAACCGTGTTTCCTTTGATCGGTGTCAGAACGGTGACATCAAAGACAAAAAGAACTGAATGATGAAAACTTACCAGGTGCAAGAAGGACTTCAGTAACCTCACGCTGTTTCCGGTACGTCTCCAACAGAGGTCCGACTCCGACAATCTGCTAGACGACGTTCCGCCTCCAAAAAAAGTTTTGATAAAAAAAAACATTTTTTTACAGTTTAAAGCGAGAAAATAACAACACTTATTGAAATTCACGTTTGCCATTGTCTCTAGCTGTGATGTTACTTTTTAAGTGGTTAAAGTTTCATAACGGATCATTTGTACCAAAAATTAAACTTCAGTAACATTTAAAAAATATATTCTTTCTTGAAAGGATGGGCAAGCAAAATAAACAAAACTGTTATGGTGTAATTCTTCTTTTAAAGTCTGAGAATAAAATCAGAATTAAATTGAAGAGGATTAGGGCAACTAAAAAATGTTTTAGAGGAGACAAGCAAAAAGTATATTTTTTTAAGGTGTTATTTTCTTAAGAATTCTGACTTTAATTGAAAAACAAAGTCTTCTCTAAATGTTTGAGTTGAACACAAACATGAAAAAGAATTCAAGAATTTAATTTTGGAGTCCTTTAAATAATAAGATTCATAAATTTGAAACTTCATGAAAATATATCTAATTTGCTGAATAGGTAAAGTACTTTGTGATCATACAGAGTCTCAAAAAGAGAGAGATATTTAACATTTTGCACACAAATTAAAGATCTTGTGCGCACAATAAAACCATCTTCCTGGAGCAAGTTATTATCTTGTGCACATAGATATGTACATATATATGTATGTATTATCTGTATAATCTGAAGTGCCATGTATGTGCATATTTTTGTTACCGTCTTTTCTATGATTTTACTCTGTGAAGTCTTGTTTTGGGTGATGCTCCATGCAAATAAATTAATGACCTCTTTAAGTATAACAATGTTGTTTATTGGGATGCATGTTTAAATATGTGTAAATATGTTTTAAACACATCTGCTTCTAATTGATTTGCATAAGTTAATTAGTTACTGTATTCATTTAATACAAACTATGCAAAATAACAGATTTACAACACAGTCTACATAACGTTTCATAACATTTGAGTAAATGCACCATCTTAATGATTTTAATCTCTTGACCATTACATAAAGGTGAACTCACCTTTACCCCTCTGTCATTTACCTGATCTCACCTGCAGGGAGAAGTCAGCTGGCATGCATGTATTCTCTGAGCCCTTGTGAACTTTACTGGACCGTGCGCCAGCCTCAGCCTCCGTGAGTCCTCTGTTATACCTGTTTATCCCATAGACTGTATAAATAAGGTTTATTCATAACTTTAATGAACTGGTCCTGCACATGTCTTAGGGTGTAAATATTTGTTTTATTGATGTGTGATACTGCTGGTTCAGATTCTGCTGTTTTCTACCGAGTCGTGGCTTTGAGTTTGCTTATCGGCTAATAAATAACTTTGAGCGTGTTTTTGTCTGATCCTGAATCTGAGAGAGTGGATAATTATCTCTCACATGCAGGACTTGAACTCAACGTGACCTCCCATCTCTTGTTTTTTGAGCTGTGAATGGTGAAATAATGGGCAACTCCACCGTGATTATTAACTCATCTGGTTAAACAGTGAGCTATTCAATCTTTTATTATAAATATTGATTAATTATTTAAATGTTGTAAATCAATAATATTTAAGATTAAACATATTCCTCTATTTAATCCACATAGGACAAAAGCAACCCCCCTCTCTCAGACCTGCCTGTATACAATTTAACCACCAAAATAATAAAAGTAATCAGAACTAAACACTAAATTCTGAATGGCTTGTCATGACATAAAGGAAAATATCTCCTCTTAGAATAAAAAACAGAGTTTAAAATGCCAAAGGTCGGTTATTTTAGGTCAAATCAGACAACAGATATGTTTTTAACAACATTAAAAACAATGCCTTTAGCTAATAAACATATTTAAAATGTGACCTTAAGCAAACAAAAGCATTAATATCCCAACTCAACTTTATTTATATAACACATTTTGTACATACAAGCATGCATGACATGCAGCTTAAGTCCTCCACTGTTCATATTTGAGAAGTATTTTAAAGGAACATTTCTTTACAGTCCACAAAGCCACCATGTCTCCGACCATTCCTCCGATTCTCTCCGTTCACCCCACCCGGGCTCTGGTCGATGAGCCGTTCAAGGTGGTGGTGGAGAATCTGCCCCCAGCATCTCCAGTAACCCTTCACTCTCTCATCTACTCTGAAGACAAGGACTACTGGGAGGCCTACGGACACTACACCAGTGATCACAGAGGAATAGTGTCAGGTAGGTGTGTCCAAGTGTCCAAGTGTTTGCCTGCAGGTTGTCTTGTTTCCTCTGTGCTGACGCTTCAATTCTTTTGTAGCTGCAGAGGATGTGAGTGTTGGGGGAACGTACACAGGAAAGGAACCCATGGGGTTGTTGTGGAGTATGCGTCCTGAGCCAGGCAGCCGCACAGGTCTCAGGTAATATGATGATAAGAGCTGTAATGATCCTTTAATTTACATTATATATACATGTTTTTTACAACCTCCCAAAATTAGAGCGGACATCTTTAAAGAACGTTCTTTTAATCGCCCTTCAGGTTCAGAAAGAGGATCGTCGCATAACAGCCCCAACATTTCGAAGGACGAGTTTAAAGTTTGTTGAAGCAGCTTTACTTTAACGATGGACTCCTTTTGAAGGTTTACTTTGTGCTGTGAGGTTTTTACTCACCTGTAGTTTGGTTGGATGTGATGAAACCTGCAGACTCTCGGCCTCACAGCGACGTTCGAGGCTCCTGCTGTGATATGACGTCAGTGATCGTTTCCTCCTCTGGGAATTCTAAAATAAAAGATTGAGAGAGTTTGCTCTAACTAACCTTCAGTGCTCAAAGAGAGCTCACTGAAGATACTGAAGCTCTAATCTTTACACTTTTTACTCACAAGATCAGACTGGAGTCCAAATCTCCATCTTGACGAACCCTTTCAGATCATAACCAAGACATCTAAGGCTGAATATCACACAGGAGCACATTTAATTTAACACAAACAGCTCTAAATGAAGTCGATAGAGTTAGGTTCAAATCAGAAATTGATCAAATGTTTTTAACATTTTCATGCTTGAAAGGAAAAAACTCTTTTGGTTTAAATAGAAACTTTTAATCAGTAACAAAAGTTCATCTGCTTCACATTTGATCCACTTTACAGAGAAAAGTTAGAACAAACCACAAACTGTCGACAGAAACGGGAGAGGTTTGAAGTGTGCAGGTGCATTAATGCATGCAGGCGGCGTGAACGTAAAGTGCATGTGTCGGAAGAAACGTGTTTGTGTGTCGCTTTACGTCCTGAGGTTTGAGTGGTTTGGAGGTCTGACAGGAAGTGTCACCTGGAAGGCACGAGGCGTTACAAAAGCTTGTGTTTTCATATATATATGTTTCTAGTGCAGCAGTTAGTGATGACTCTAGGACAGTCATACAATCAACATCATGTATATATCAACAGTAATATCATCAACATGTTCTCTGAGGTTTAAATAAAGTCTGAGTTCTCCTGTTGGTTCAAGCTTGGGGGGAAGTAAAGAGTAAGGCGTTTAGGTTTTAGTGACAAGGCAACCCAACGTGCGCCAACGAGAACACGAACAGCAACGTCAGCATGTTTTTAAAAACCCAGTTATCTTTCAGGAGGCGATGTTCTGTTTTTAATCACAGCATGAAATCTAACCAGTGAAATACCGAGTAAATAAAACACAGAACTCTGAGTTTAATACGTCGTGAACACAGCTTGATACGAGTCCTCATGTTTTAAAAGTTTGAATCGCTCGCTCTCTGGGTTCTTGTTAAAATATGAAACATCCAGAACAGAAGAAGCGACATGGATTCAATTATTCACTTAAAGCGCTCACCGTCTCACACTTTCACTCTTTAAGTTCTTTTAGCTTTACACTGTTTTCAGTCCCTCTTCCTGATGACCACTTCCTCTCCTGACGCCAGCTTCCTGTACAGCTGCGACAGCTCATCAGGTCGCGGCATCTTCGACTCCGGCGTGCACGGTATATCAAAGTCTGATGACCCCTGAGACCCCAAGAGCTCCTCTGGCTCTGATTGGACATTGAGGTCATCGTTCATGTTCTCCTCAGACACGGTTTTGGTCCTTAAGTCTCCTTGTTCCTGTCTGTCTGGCTCGCGATGGAGGATCAGGGTGTCGGGTAAGCACGAGTCCAGGTTCTGGGAGGAGTGGTTGGACAGAGAGGCGGAGAGGGTGAGGCTGAAGTGTTTGTCAGTGTTCGGGGTTTCTTCTTCTTCTTCGCTGAACAGCTCGGGCGTCTGTGAGCCCGTCATCCTGGAGAGGGCGGGGCTTGGGACGGAGCAGCAGGACTGTGCTTGGCTGTTGAGGCTGCTCTGGCTGTCAGGCAGCGTCTCCTTGGTGAAGAAGTCCGCCCATTTCGGAGGATCAGTTGAGCCATGTCCTTCTTCCTTACTCTCCCTCTCCTCCTCCTCCGCCATTATCACTGTATTATCCCCCGCTCCTTCATCCTGCTCCTCCTCCTCCTCCATCTGTTCCTCATCTTCCTCTTCATCATTGGACTCGGTGCAGTCCACATAGTTGCCTGATACAGGTTGTGTGACCGTCAGAGGGGATGACTCCTCCATGGAGACAGGGGGCGCTGTTTTCTGAGGACTCTGAGCTTTCACTGAGAAATCATAAAGAGAGTTTACAATCCAAGAAGAAGAAGAAGAAGAAGAAGAAGAAGAAGAAGAAGAAGAAGAAGAAGAAGAAGAAGAAGAAGAAGAAGAAGAAGAAGAAGAAGAAGAAGAAGAAGAAGAAGAAGAAGAAGAAGAAGAAGAAGAAGAAGAAGAAGAAGAAGAAGAAGAAGAAGAAGAAGAAGAAGAAGAAGAAGAAGAAGAAGAAGGCACCTTTCTGTATTTCCTGGTCCAGTCCGATCTTCTTCCTCACTGGTGCGAGGTCGAGGCCGTCGAACAGCTCGTCATCGCTGCCTGAATCTGAGCGGAGACAAAGAACGTTAACACAAGCTGATGTTTTTATGTTCTAAGAGGATATTTGAGAGGACATCATGATGGATAGAGTAAGAAGCTTGGATGTAAGAGTGCAGCAAGGGCCACAGGTTGGGTTTGAACCTGGGTCGCTTATTTCGAGGACTTTACCCTCTGCACATGGGGCACAGGATCCGACCACTGAGCTGCACTCACTAAAGTTTGATATCTTCAGCTGAAAATGCCTGTTTCGTCCTCCTGTGCTCTCTCCAGGTCTTTGAGCTTACCTGAGCCCAAGTGACAATCAGGAGCAGAGGATGGAGAGCAAAAGGAGGCTTTGTGGACGTCTGCTTTGTTAAACTTTTAGTGTTTGGATATTAAAGGTAGATAAGTTTCTCTTTTTTCATGTTTTCTGAAAGAAGCTAAGTTGATTATTTTCTGTATTTAGTCTCAACTTGTCTTACTTTGTTCTCTCCTTCTTTTCCCTGGGTTTGTTTTTTGTCATCCCCTTAAGATTTTCAGGAAACCAAACAACACCATCTGCCTTGAAATTCTACGCATTTCTAATCTTATTTTTGTGTCATTATCAACGAGTGGAGGACACCAGAAATGATTTGATTTCATATTAAAACACCATTTCTACAAACATCTCAGGCTTGAATTACAAAAGATAATGAGATACAATCAGAAAACATGAAAGAGCTGAAAGAGTGAAGGCTTTCTGTAGCTTGTTTTGGTTTGTTTTTCAAGTCTTTGTAGTTCTTGTTGTGCATGCGAAACAGCAGAGCGACCAGAAGCACTGACGAGGTTTAGTCGTGCACATAATCACCAAACACAAGAATAAACGACGTCTGATAAACCCGCTGAACACACATTACGTTTGTGATCTACACGTCACAAAAGTTAGAATTTATTCTGAAAAAAAGAAGACGGATTACTTCACTTAGTAAGGAATGTTTACTCATTGGTACGATTCACCAGTCAGGGTTTAACAGCCATGCTTCCACACCGTTTTAATAAAGCTAAGCTAGCTGTTAGCCGCCTCAGATTACACCGTGCTAATGTTTGGGATTCAGCAGATCAACATTAAGGCCGTTATAAATAACATGCACTCTAAGATATGTCAAACTGTTATTGTAATATCAAACTGAGACCGAACACAAACACAACCTTTTTATAACAAGTCTGCAAAAAGACTCATCACACCAGCAGAGCACCTCTCTGTAGCTGTTCATGCATTCAAGACGACCTACTGTGACCCGACGGGACAGTCAGGGGGTCTTCATCAAGGGGGTCCTACCTCAGAGGAATCAAGGGATAGGAAGCAGGAGAGGAAGCATCAGATGTGTAACATTACCAGCTTAGGCATGATTACCTGCTCCTTTTTGTCTTCATGATATATCTCTTAAAATATTTAGATGAAGAGGATCTTTCAAACTGGTGGTAGCTATGTGACACTGTCGTACATTAATGCAACTAGGGACGTACATTTGAAGTATTTTACGTGATCGATTTTTGGAAATGATAACGATCAATTAACGATTAATCCCAAAAAAAACCACAACATTATTCCTACGTCAAAAACAATGCCAAATACGTTGTTTCCCCCCTAAATTGTATTTTCTTCAGCAACAAAATGCAAATAACTGACAGTATTGAATACGGGTATGTTTGACACGCTGATTATCAACGATCAGGCTCATACAAATATTCTACGCAGACAGTCTTATTAAGTGAAGGCTAAAGTAGGGGAGAACGGGGTTGGTTGTCACACAGGTTGGTTGGCACACTCGTTATATTTCGCCACCAGAGGGCGCTGTCTCTCAAATTGGGGTATGGACATTACCAGAGTTAGGATCAGAGCTCACCTACATAGTCTTCTCTGGAGTAAGACAGCTGAACTTGAACACATAAGTGTGTGACAACCGACCCTATAGTGTGTGACAACCAACCCCATAGTGTGTGACAACCATCCCCATAGTGTGTGACAACCGACCCTATAGTGTGTGACAACCAACCCCATAGTGTGTGACAACCATCCCCATAGTGTGTGACAACCATCCCCATAGTGTGTGACAACCATCCCCATAGTGTGTGACAACCGACCCTATAGTGTGACAACCATCTCCATAGTGTGTGACAACCATCCCCATAGTGTGTGACAACCATCCCCATAGTGTGTGACAACCATCCCCATAGTGTGTGACAACCAACCCCATAGTGTGTGACAACCATCCCCATAGTGTGTGACAACCGACCCTATAGTGTGTGACAACCATCTCCATAGTGTGTGACAACCGACCCTATAGTGTGTGACAACCAACCCCATAGTGTGTGACAACCAACCCCATAGTGTGTGACAACCAACCCCATAGTGTGTGACAACCATCCCCATAGTGTGTGACAACCGACCCTATAGTGTGTGACAACCATCTCCATAGTGTGTGACAACCAACCCCATAGTGTGTGACAACCGACCCTATAGTGTGTGACAACCGACCCTATAGTGTGTGACAAACATCCCCATAGTGTGTGACAACCAACCCCGTGATGGGGTTGATTGTCACAAAGTGTCAGAGTGTCTTTGATAGTTAATTGTCTCTTTGTTACAATGAGTTGGAAAATGAGAGGGATACACATTTCAAGCCAACACCTTAAGCTTCAATTTAATGTAGGAATAACTATTGAAAGATGTTTTGATGATGAGCAATCATCATAACAGTAAAAAGTGTCACAACCAACCCCGGTCTCCCCTACTAACAGAAAAGTACTTCAGACTCACAGTGTTCAGTTTTCTGTCTACTCGTTCTTATGGAGAAAAATAAACATGTGTATTCGGTCAGGTGTCAGCTGGGAGCGCAACCGGGTCATTATCAGTCCAGCTGCAGAAAAGCTCAGATGGCTCTGATGTTGCTGCTCTGCAAACATAGCGTACTAGCAATTCCCACCTGTCTGTTGGCTTCGTATCCAAAGGTGGTGAAATGTCCTGTTTAAAGTTCTCAACCTCCGTGTTGTTGTTGTTTGCAGCATTTTTGTCTTGATGCCCTGACAAACAGCCTCAGCCGCCAGCTGAGTGTCTCCGCTGTGCTCAACACCTTCAGTCAGCTGATTCACATCCAAACATGCTTTAAACTTAAAACACCTCCCTGATAGATGAACCAAATATGAGACCACATGATGTTTGTTCCACGTGACGGAAAATTGAAAACAAAAATGTGTGTTTCGAGTAATTTCTTAACAATCAATTAATCCATAATCGATTAATTGTGGTCATCCCTAAATGCAACACATCGTTCTTTCTCCAAACTTATTCAACAGAGTCAAAACAAACCAGCTGCTGACCTGTCTGACCTTCTCAGAATCAACTGCTACCCAGACACAAGTGCGTCACAGAGAACCTGAACGTGTATGTTTGTCTCACCGTTTGCAGGTCGCTGCACCATGCTGCGTTTGAGGACTCCCAAAGGTTTGTACACAGGTGCTGCTTGATCCGATTGGTTCCTGCACATCGTATTCAACCTGTTCAGACACAAAGGAGAGCTCAAATTCTCACAGTTAAGATGCTGAAAGATGAGTTTACTTAAGCTGGACAACAAACACTTGACTCACATGTGTGTGACCTCACTCAGCGTCCTGCCCAGAGGGATCACACTGGGGAGGATGTTCACAGGCTTGAGGTAGGAGAGGAAATCCTTCAGCTGAAATAATCAGAGAGATGATTTTAGCATCAGGTAAATATGATTAAAATTTCCTGTTTAAAAGATTCAGATGATGAAAAGCACCTCTGAGTAGGAGGAGTGGAAACTGAAGCAGGCTCTGTAGGAACTCGCTCCTGTTCTGCAAAAACAAACAAAAAGAGTCACATTCAGCTCTCAAGTCCAAACTTATTCATTCTCAGTTTCATTATCAGCTCTTACTTTATGATGACGCTGGTTTTCCTCATCCTCTCCCCAAACCACATGGTGGACGGTTTGATGCTGATGATGCGGAGAGGAGTCCCGTCAGACGCTGTGCAGCCACACGGCAGCCTGCTGCCCTGGAAGAACTCCTCATCCTGAAACACACACGGAACAAAGGGAAGAGACACTGACACCGTAATCCAAAGATGTGAAGTAGAAGCTTCAGAAGAAGGCGGCAGAGAGACTCTATCCCTCTCTCCAACACGGTCTCAGCAGATGTGTGTCTAACATGAGTCTGGTCCTGCTGGAGGTTTCTGCCTGTTAAAGGAAGTTTGTCCTTGCCACTGTAACTTGCTAAATGCTGCAAAGTGCTCTGCTCATGGTGGATTAAGATGAGATCAGACTGAGTCCTGTCTGTAAGATGGGACTGGATTTTTGAGTGTGTGCAGGTGTGTGTGTGTGTTGGACATGAAGAAGGGACCTTTGGGTGTCGACAGGCGTGGATCTGCGTCCTGCGGTCGGTCGTCACGTAGCTCAGGATCTCCGGCATTTTCTTGAACATGTCCAAACTTCGGACGTGGATCTGAGAACAAATCAATCACCTTGTTAACTTTATTTAACATCGTTAAATAAATTTGACATCGTTTAGAAGGACACGCAGAGCAACGTGTGTGTGTTACCTGTGTGTTGAACTCCTCTCCCAGGTTGGTGAACAGGTATTCATATCCATACGCAGCTTTACAGTTCAGCCAAACGACGTGGTACGGACTCTGACTGATCCAGTTTCCAACGAGCTCCAGGATGCCACTCAGACACACCTCCTGCACACAGAAACACACAGACAGGGAGGACATTATACTTTAATCATTGGTGAGAGGATCAACAATAAAGAAGGTGTGTTTCAAAACTGTAGTTGACTCACTGAAAACAGAAAAACGACACATCTGAGAGCCTGATGTCGCAGAAATCTGCTGCTTTCTTCTCATAAAGTCAAACTTGTTTCTACAATCCGCTCCATGTCTTAATGTCTGACCTAAACGATCCTGTTTGCAGCTTAATAATCCCTCAAACTCACCCGAGGAGGGATCTGGTAGAATCGTGGGTCGTAGAAAGTGGAGTCCAGATAAACACTCTGAATGTCCTTCACTCTGTAAATAATAAAAGAACACTTTCAGGAGTGTAACCTTTGTTGAAGCAAATATTGATTTAACTGGGACAGAACAGACAGAACACAGTGAGCCCGGTCTGGACTGACCTGCTGCCAGAGTGCAGATGCTCCATCCTGGACACGTCTCCTGCAGCCAGCCTGAAGTCCCCCGTGTATAAGACATTCCCCTGAGAGCCCTCGAAGAGGAACCTGGAACAACAGATAACACACCTTAGTGCTGGGCGATATTGAAAATGATGTTATCACGATAAAATATTTAAAATCAGTCGATATCGATCATGATAAATATAAAATCTTTATTTCATTTAAATGTAAAGTCAGATTTTTGCTCCAGAGGTCGTTCCAAAGTCGAGGGGCCCTAAATGAAAAGCTTGGTCCCCTTCTTTAAATCAATTCTAAAACTAACAGGGAGGCTAAAATCAGAGTGATGTGATGTCGTCTGTTAAAGCCAATAAGAAGCCAAGCGTTCAAAAACTGGTCTCACTCACATCACAGAGCCGGGGCAGTGACCTGCAGTCAGCAACGTGACCACGACGTCTTCTTTCTGTCAAACAAAGAACAGACAACATGCTGAAAGAGAAACACACCTCCATGTTTTATCATCATATCATGCATGAGGTTTGTCTTCATACCTCTCCAGATGTCTCGTCCACCAGAGAGATCTGAGTCGGGCTCTCCAGCTCCAAGGGAACCTCAAATTTATGATTCATCAGAAGAGAGGAAAAGTCATCATCCACAGCCTTCAGGAGCTGAAATAATGTGCTTTAAAAACACAAATACACATAAAAAATCTGCATGTAAAATCAGCATACTCACAATGTAATCCTCCCAAAAAGCATATTTGGGATTGCTCAGCAGAAGTTCTTTGGTCACAAATGAGCAGTACAGTCGGACTGTGCGACTGAAACCAGAGAGAAGACATCAAGTCAGTTTGTTTTAAATACTAAATCTGGATTATTCAATGTGTTTTACTGTATAGGAGGAGATTATAGTGCAAGTAGAATAGAAACAATTTGGCAAAATGGTTGATTTATTAAAAATAGATGTTCCGTTTTTGAAACCTCCTACTATACTAGCAGTACGTACTGATATGACCAAATTTCAGTCTGTAGTATGTGAACAAGAGGAAAATCTGCAGTATGCCAAAACTACCCGGATGTCGTACTGCTGCAGGAAAATGTCTCAGTATGCAGCGGACCAGTCTCCCTGACGTACTGTTTCCCACAATGCACAGGGCTAAGGTTCTCCTTCTTCTTTTTCCGTATATGACGGGGGCACTCCATTTTTAGGTGCTGTGAAAATGATTAAATTCCATATAAACCACTTCATAACTTTTTAAACCCTAAGTGATGCTAATGAAGCAGTCTCTCTATCAGCTCGGTCGTTGTTTACTTCCGCTTTCTGAAACCGAAAATCCAGCGACCCCTGACCCAGCATCCTGCAGACCAGATCCAACAGAACAGTCAGACTACAGACTACCTTCAAACGCAGTATGCAGTACGGACTGCATACTACATTCATAGGTAGTAAGGAGCAGGTGGTTTTGGAAACAGCAGTAGTCCTTTGTCCAAGTATGCTCCTCTGAGAGTTCCTGGAACTTAGGAAAGTACTACCCCCCAAGCAGGGGCTAAGACAAATTTCCACCTTGGTGGACAATACAGATTTATTCTATTCTATTTACAGGGGGAGATTAACTACCCCAGGACTACTAACATAGTTCCTCAAAAGGTCCCTAGTTCCTGCAGTGGAAAAGCACCTTTTGTTGTGTTCTCAGAATCACCATCTTTTATGGCTTTAAACTGAGTCACTAATGCCTGTCTTGCTGTTTCAGACACCTTATGTTGTGTCCCTTTTAACTACAGATATCTTACAACTCATTCCTTTGTTAGTATTTCAGTAAAACTAACCTGAACTGTAGTTTCCTCTTCAGTATCGGTCCTTTCAGTCCTTTCATGTGATCTGTTGAAACCACAACAAGATAAAAACACATCACCACCTACAGTTAACCAACAGGTTCCTCTTTGAGAGGTATTTGTGGGACATATTGATTAATTTAGATTAAAATAACACAGCTTGGTGATGCTAGCTGACTCCCTGACTCACCTTTGTGACAGTGGGAGAGGAAATATGCCCGGGCATGTAGGTTCTCACGGTCGAACCGGTCCAGAGAGACTGTGGGATACTCCTTCATCCGACCCGCAAAGGAACTCATGTTTCAGCTTCAGAGCTTTGACGTTAAAGTCTGAAATGTGTCTGTAGCTCCCTCCATTAAAGAGAGGATAGATCTTTAGATCACATCCTTCTGTTTGGATCCCGCCCATCAGTTTCAGTTTCTCTTCTTCTTCGTTGGTTATGAGAGCGCTTCAGGAGCACAACGGCCACCTGCTGTTCGGAGGACGACTTTATATTCATTCTTAAACTAAACAACGAACAACTTAAAACAATTATGTGACAGTTTAAAAAATCTACACAAAACGCATCAACCTGCTCCTTCACATATAAAACGACGAACCCCGAGTTATAGCCTTTGTGTTTCACTGTTAACGGTCCGTCGCTCTGGTCCGTTGGCGCCATCTACCGGATGTTCTTTTTTTCATGGTCCTCCAACGCAGAAGAAGAAGAAAGTGAAGCGTAACCAGGCAACCAGAGAGAAGCTGTTCAACTGACAATCAACGAATTCTGACTGAGCGTCTGGAAAACTACTTTAAAACCACTAATGTGAGTAAACAATCTCCTTTATTCAAAGACATGTGTTTTAAACTGAGTAAATTAAGAAGTGTGGTATCTTTAATGAGCGTTATTTTTTTTTAAAAAGTTGGATTTTAAAGTTTCACAGCTTATTTATTCAAATTTACGATTAAAATTCTACTTTCTATGAGATTTTCTACGTTTTTAAAGTCTATTATTTAGTTCGGCTTACATTAAATACATAAAGCAGTATATGTTTTTGTAAATGTTGCTTTTTATGACTTTTAATGACTAGCTTGATGTCTTTATCGACTTTTAGCCCGAAATTAATCGAGATTTTCGAATAATCGAATAATCGTTCAATAACAAAAATCGAACAGTACATTATCTCATCTTTAAAATATTTTTTTCAGTTGTTTTTCTTACTATCCACCAGTTGTAATGCAGTACAACCTCCTGACAGTGGTTTTAGGGCATCTGAAAGCTGTTCACAAATAATCAGCGTATAATTAGCAGTGACTACCTCTTAGAATTTTTGCTTGAAATTAAATTAATTAAATTTTAATGTAATTTTTAATATATTTCTAATTTTCCTTTTCTTTTCTGTTTTATTATATTTGTCATTCTAATGTTATGTTATTTTATGCCTGTCTGAATGTTTCCAATGCTTTTAATGTTTTAATGTAAAGCACATTAAGTTGCCTTAGTGTATGAAATGCGCTATACAAATAAAGCTGCCTTGCCTTGCCTCGCCTTGAAATCAAGAATGAATCATTTATGCAAGTATGAATGTTATAATGTATCATATCACAGAACAATAAAACAAATAAGAGCTAAGATAAATACATAAATGAATAAAAGACAAATAGATGAATGAATCAGTTAGAATAAAAAATTTATTAGATTGAATAAAATATATATAATATATTTGTTTTCTTTTGTCATGTCATTTTATCAGAGACATTTTCTCAACACACCATGTCCTGTACTACAAATAAAAACTCCAAGCCAAAGTCCATGAGCATGGCGAAGGGATGGACTGCAGAGGTGGAGAACCTGTTCAGATTCCAGCAGGCGGGTTACAGAGACGAAATGGAGTACATCCAAGTCAAACACGGGGCCTTGGTAGGTGTTTAAATCTGAGTGTAGAGATGTGTGACTAATTCAGAGAAAACATGTAGCTGTTGTCTTTTTTTTCCAGGGAATACATGTAAGATATAGGGAACATACAATACATGGAATTGCATTTGAAGAAAAACAGCTATGAAAGTGATTGGACATAAGGAACAGCTGTCCCTTCAGTCCATTTATGAAGGGCCGGTTGTCAGACTTGTGCAAAACATCACAAGAGACCCCTCACACATGTCGTATCCTGAGTATGAACCGTTCCCTTCAGGCAGACGTTACAGAGTCTGTAAGGCAAACTGAGCCACACTGCTGAACAAACAACCAGCAACCATGTGTGCATTTAACTCCTGAAAATATAAAACATTTGAAATGGCAGTGATAGTTTTTTATCAATGTGTCTATGTCAAGCTCTTCTGATGTTACAGATATATTAGATGTATGCTGAGTTAAAGCGTCTTCTCTCCCTCCGTCTCAGGTCGATAAGTGGCCCGGGACCGGCTTTGTGAAGAAGCTCCAACGTCGGGATGACACGTTTTATTATTACAGCAGGAAGAGGGAATGTGAGGAGCGTGATGTCAACAAAGTCATAATTTACACATATTAAGGAATCTTCACTGAAAGTGTGAAGGAGAAGAAGAAGGGCTTTAAAAGTCCACATGTTGAACTTGTTGCTTCTCAGAGAGAGCATTGTTGACGGATGTTTGTAAAGTTAAAAATATCACCGTTATGCTCTAATATTTCGTCTGTGTTGTTTTCTTTTTTTTTAAACAAAGTTTATTTATGCATTTTTCAATACAATAATAATAATGTACAGTGATGACATATACTGATTAATAGAATCCCCCACCACCCCCACCCATGGTAACATTAAGAGGGAATACAACTTAATATCAAAACATTACAATGGAATGAAATGAAATAAAAACAAATGAATAAATAATAATAATAAAATAAATAATATGAAATACAATACATAAATTGAAATAAATACCAAAGTTAAGAAAGTGAAATGTTATGGGTTAAAACAGTACACTATTATCTAGGGCATACACAAGCACTGAAACACACAAAAGAGGGGAGAAGCCGCATGAGCCAAAGGGGCATCTCAAGGGTCCTTCCATTTTCATATGCCTCTTATTGCTTACATTGACATGAAAGGTTACTCATCCACAAAATTATCAGAGCCTAAAACATCAACACGACTCAGAAAGGGCTGCCATATCAGTAAAAACTTGTTAGCTGATCCCCTGACAGTATACCTTATCTTCTCCAGCTTTACAAAATGTAACATGTTTCTAATCCACTGTTTAAATGTTGGAGGGTTACAGTCTTTCCATCTAATCAAAATTTGTCGTCTTGCTACAAGTGTGGCAAAAGAAAGAAAACTCTGTGTGTCTTTGTTCAAAATTAGGTGTTGTGTTGCCACACCAAATAGCGCTAAGAAAGCAGACAGTTCTAAAACTCTACCTGTAGTTTTGGAAAGTAGATCAAATATTAACAGCCAAAAATTGGATAACCCAGGACATTCCCAAAACATGAGGATTAAAGTGGCTTCAGATTGTTTACAGCGATCACATATAGGGTTTATATTGGGCACAAAATGGGACAGTTTAACTTTGGTCCAGTGCAGTCGGTGGAAAATTTTAAACTGCATAACAGTATGCTTCATACATATCGAAGATGTATATATTCCCCTCATCATCTTAGACCAAAGGGTCTCTGAGATTTTCGTATGAAGATCACCCTCCCACTGGCTTTTAAGGGAGTCTAGATTTGTCAGATCTGTCTGTGTTGTTTTCTGTACAATAAAAAGCTCTTTTTTGAAAGCTGCCTGTTACAGTTTCATGTGTAGATGAAAAAGACAGTGAGGAAACTGTAACGTTTGTTGTTATCTTCAGTCCTGAGTCAACAAGTTTAATCTCACTCGTCAAACATGTTCAGAAGTTCTTCAGTTTGAATTACATAACATCCATGACTGAAGATATTTGACTCCTACAGGCTTTAACGAGGACCAATTTCATGCTCATTCACTCTAACATTCATGACCTTCAGTTAACAATGTGACTGAAGTATGGGATTATTTGCTTGCTCTGTCACACTCTCCTCATGTGATGGTAACATGAGGGGTGAGATTACATACACACCCCGCTGCCTCTCACATCTGAGTTTTGTTTTTTTCCTGGATCAAGGACAAATTACTTAATTTAGCTCGCTGCGAATGAGAAATGAATGCTTCATTAACTTGTAATTATCAAGTAAGTTGACCTAAGTGGAGCTGCACAGAGAATACTACAAGCTGGTGTGAGTGCATCCTGCTCCAACACAGAGACCCATGGGACAGCAAGGCAGGTGAGTCATATAATTTAAAGCAGTTTCTATCTTTGGCAACTATTAAAATAATCATAGCAAGACTTATACTCTCTGAATGTATATGAGGACACTTTCTATTCCTTAAACAGACTCAATGATATGTCTGGTAGTTTCATTTGGCAGCCAAAGATCCTCACATCAGAGTCTATTCAGAAAATTTAAAGCAATTTAAGGCGCTCTACGTTTCTATATGGAGAGTATAACTTTCTGATGGGCTGATCTGTGATATACAATATTACTATTTTATTCTATTTACTTAATTTTCTTTAAAGTTTACTGTAAGTCATTTTTATTATCCTAATTACTGTTTATAAAATTATTTTAATTTAACTTTTTTTTAAATCAGTATTATTAATTTTGATATAATTATTAATTTGTATGTATACGTTTCTTATTGTGTATTATCAATTCTTATTTTTTAAAGTTAACTGGATGTATTTTTATTATCCTTATTCTAGTTCTTACAATTATTTTATTATTAATTATTTTATTTTTAATTTATATTATCTATTATCTATTTATTTATTTATTTATATATATATATATTACTTTCGGATTATACAGCTATTTCTAAAATCTACTGATGTCATTAAAAAATGGGTTGCAAACTCAAATTTTATTCCAAATGATTGTACAATTTAAGTTAGGTCACTTTTGTAAGTTTATAAAGGTACAACACATATGTGAGTACAAAAATAAGTGAAGTTAAAATGGCCTAAGGCATTGTAATTTTGCTAAGCTTTGATTGGGACTTAGTTTAACCTCAAACCACCTTTATAATAATACACAAATCAGTAAATAATCAGGTTTTAATGTTTTTTAAAATATCTTATTTAAAGTTTTTTAATTTTACAAAATCAAATATAAGTACAATCAGGTTTTAATGTTTTGTTTTATATTTTATTTATAGTTTTCTAATTTTACAATGTCAAATCTAAGTACTATAAGGTTTTAATGTTTTTTAAAATTTCTTATTTATAGTTTTTTTAATTTTACAAAGTCAAATATGTTGAAAATAGAACACCATAAAATACTATTTGAAACACATATAATTAAACAAATAAATGGTACAAACATGTATTAGAAGTGAGAATAAACAAACAAACAAACAAACAGAAAAAACAGCAACCAAAGAAAAAACACAGGTCTGCTTGTTCATAAAGAGACATAAATAGTGTTTCAAAATTGTTCTCACTAAAGTAACAACTCAAGAATGAGGTAAGGTGACATGAATATATGGAGGAAAGAGTATAATATATATATATAAGGTCAAATTTTGTCCATTAATTCAGCAGAACACGAGTAAGTCTGTGAATTCTGCCTGTTAATTTCTAATTTGCATGTATTTTGAGTGAGCTTCTGCGCACACATGTCTGCGCGTCCCTGAACCTGCTGGCTGTGACGCAGTCGGCCCACATTAAGTGACCTCCCCTTTAAGAGCCTGAACTGAGGCTCTTAAAGGGGACGTCCCTTACAGTCGGCCCACAGTAAGTGAACTCCCCTTTAACAGCCTGAACTGAGGCTGCCGGCCGGGCGCGTCCCCTTTAACTGAGTCGACCCCGCAGCTCGGGTCCTCTGAAGTTCTGTATCCAGAGCGAGCACCACGGAGGCTGGAAGGCAAGTGTCTCTCTAAATACGGATGAATTGGGATGATAAAATCCTCAGGTTATTACTCAGGTCTCTTTAACGTGTTGATTCCTGTCTGCAGTTATACAGCAGTTTGTATGGTTAGCTTAGCTTCATTAGCAGCCTGTGTACAGTTGGCCTTGTAGATAAATCTCAGGTTAGCTCTCAGAACTAAAGCAGCATCAAGGTTTCCTGTCTGTGGTCAGTGTAAACTCAGTTAGAGGGATTCAGAGGGAGTTATATCACAGTTATTGAGCTTATCTTTCACTTAACAGGAACATATGGTCGATTAGTTTCCGTTTAGCCTCTGGCAGTAACTGTGTGTCGGCTAACAGGCTGTTTGTTAAAGTTAAAGGTGTTGACTCAGCTAACGTGCGCAAGGTGAGCTAAACTGAGACAAACTGGGGTCAAAGGTGAAGCTGTGGAGGGTTTGCAGGTGCTGTCAGCTGTCACTGAGATGATGTGTTTGATTCAGGTGGGTTACTGAGAGATGAGAGACTGTATTGATCCCCTGAGGTGGGACAAGGACTGTGAAATAATGGATGGAAATGCAAAGTGTAAACAAAGTTACAACCATAGGATCATGCTAAAATATTAAACTGCATACACCTGGATAAATGTGATATTGCACAGTGAAGGTGATGGAAACAAAGTCTTGTTCTACATCCTCTACTTTTTAAATGTGGCCTAAATGATCCCGGAAAGACTAATCTCTTTAAAACCTTGTTTTTGTTTTTGCTAAAGGGTGATTTCACAACTTTTATCACCTCTAAACCACATCGGACCAGGTTCAGATCCAGAATTCCAACATCTGGACTTCTCAGATGTGGACTAGAGGTGACTATTGTTGCGAATTGAGGCTGCAGGCAAGACGCCCACTTCTCTCCATCTTGCGTCTGATTGATATTGACACAGCTTTTACTGCTATACAACATCACAAAGAATTCATGTAGGCCTTTATAGACTCATGTAATCCAGATCTGGAAGCCTAGATATGATGGTTTTATAGCGGGACCTTGTTTCCATAACCATCCCCTTTGACAGCAGCTGCATATAAGATGCAAATTTCAGCGTCCTGTTGATGATAAAGTAAAATACTGCAGGGTGAAATGTTGCTCATGAAAGAAGTTGCAAAGACGTAATTGCCCTGAATAGATCAGGTGACAGAGTTACTGCAAAGATAAATAGATTTATGAAAGTAAAAATGTTCCATAAGTAAGGTTTTATAACATAGTAATAACGTATAATAGATATGCATTGACTTCAACATGATTCTAATCAAATATAATAATGTTTGTCTGTCTCTGAGCCGTCACAGCACTAGATCTGATAGGTTTCTATTCTAGTCAGTGTGTTAACTTCCACTGGATCCACGCCGTTGCGTTCCGGCTGCGTCTCTGATCCGGCAGGTGGGGTTCCCATTTTTGCCGGATGCCGGAGCACGACGCATCAATCTCAACAGAGCAGATGGAGCGGGACAGGAAGTCAGGTTTCACCAAAACAAAATGAAAACATCCGGTTAATTTTCAGAATAAAAGACTCTGTGTTATCACCAGATCATATTTCACTTAACTACAACAACAAACCAAAGTCATGATGAGCGGAGCCAGGCCTGGAGTCAACAGGTCAGAGGTTTTCAGAGGACCAGAAAGACAACATGGATGAGGAGAGGAGGAGGAGGAGAATCCTTGATTCAGTGATTACTGTGGGAAAAACCTCGGTCACATGACTCCAGCTGTCTGTCTTCCTACAATATCTTCCTTTAAAGTAGATATTTTTTAAAGCTCTTCTTACCCCTTATCTGTTAGCTTCATATGTCCTGTACATACTGTATGTGAGTCATGTTTCAAATAATCTCCTCCTTCTGTCTTTAAATAGTTAAAATATCACTAGCTGAATATTTATTGTTGAAGGCGTTCGGTCTATCCTCTGTTCTGACACCTACCCCCCCTCGTGGTGGTCATACACATTTAAAATGACAACACAGGAATAACCAATCCTACTACAAATGGTCTGGTTTGCGTCTACAGCTCATAAAGACCCATCGCTGTTAATTTCAGTCCATTTCATCACTGCCCAAAAACTCCTCACAGGAGCTTTAAGATGTTTCTTCAGTGTCAATATCTGCCCCTTTAAATGTAGGGCTCCCTCGTTCATGATGGGACTGCACCCACGTAGAGAAAACACCTTAAATCAGCTGATTGAAGGCCCTTTAAATATTTAACATTTAAATGTCTCACTGAAAACGTCTCAAAATGTTAAATTGTAATATTTTAGATCTCATTCCTAACTTAAAACTTTCAGAAGTGTCAGATTTACATTTAAAACTGTAAAAATAGACGATAAATAAATCAGTTAATGATCATAAAATCAATAATAATGCCAATAAATATCAGATTTTAGCTTCAGAAGTGATGACTGACCTCATCTGGTATTAAAATCAATTAAATATAATCTCTTTAATGGAAGATCTTTAAGTTTCACTGAAGCAGGAATCACATTAAATAATGTTAAATGCTTCCGTCTTCACATTGAGGTGATTTTAATGTAATATATGTTGATTATTAAGCATGAAGATCTGTGTCTCCTCCTCTCTGTGTCGGTGCAGGTAGAATAACTCTGTGTGGGTCGACTCGAGTATGAACCAGATATTTCCTCCCAGCTCCGTTAAGTCGTGGGGTCTCTTATGTTTTAAGAAGCCTACTGAATCACAAGGCTGTGGAGGAATGTAGCTTTAGGCCAGTGTTACGCCGCTCCATAATGAAGCTCTTGTTTTCCACAGTGTGTGTTTTCTGCTGAGAAAGCTCTGCTCAGGGTGTTATTTCCCTTCCTGCTGCCTCCTAACCCAGAAAGGAAGCGGCGAGCGAGCGAGCGTGCGCCCACAGCTGCTTTCATGGTGAGGATCCCTGTTTGACCTTACAGACGGAGTACAAGTTCAACCTTTCTGGAGGTGTTTGTCTGGTGGAATTGCAACCACAGTCTTAATCCTTCCTGAAAGAATCAGATTAAGTGATTTTGGTGTTTCTGTTTCGCTCAAACTTGCGTCTCTTAACGTCAAACCGGGTCTGAACTCTCCCCTGCTTTCTCTGCTCTGGGCTCTCTGTGGTCTGCTTGTGTCGTTTCAGGAGTATCAGGCTGAGCTGAGCTGATTTGAAAATTCTCCAGGGATTTTTAGGAATATTAAGTATCCTGAAATACAAAGCGGAGTGTATTTCACAGCCTGCTTCACACGTTTGGTGCTTCAGATCAAAGCTGTGTTTGCTCTCGGGCGTTACGACTGAAACAGAAATCTGATCTATAAATTAAAGAGCTGCAGAAATGTAACTTTCTTTGACTGCAAGACGTCACACTGACTATCTGTTCTCAAACATAGAAGGTCAAAGGTCATTCTGGATGTTGTTCCCACCATAACGCCCAGTTCTCAGCTGCTCCTGAGTTTGTGGTGTGGTGTGCTGGTTGCATAAGCAGGCTTACTACACTAATAACACAGTTGTTCAATGAGGTTTTCATGTTTCTCTGCAACATGACTCATGATCTTTCTCCCCCTGTGGTTGAGAAACCTCTGACTTCTCCTCCGTCCCCTCCCCTCTTCGCCTTCGTCCCCAGAAAAAGTTCAAGAAGCACTCATCACGAGCTCCCGAAGGCCGGGCTGGTGTCATCGTTTGTGTTCCTGACTGTCCAAAAACATAAAGATGTCCCAGAGATGCAGCCAGTCTTTGCCCTCGAGAGGACACATCATTTTGCGATTTATGCTCAAAAAGTGACTTAAAGTTTTGAGACAATCATTTCCTGTTCATCAGCTTCTCCATTTATTTGATTTCTTGTTGTAACAGGTTGAATTTTGCATTGTTGCTGTGACAGACTGAAGTCAGATTTTGTTTAACTTCCTGTTTTCTGCATCGCTGATCATTATCGTCCTCGCCGCCCTCATTTGAAAGATAGAACTGGTATTGTGGTCGGTGTGGCACCTGAAGAAAGAGGAAGTGAAATAGAGCAAGCTGCAGTATGAATCTGATGTTTTATCAGAAGGGGGTTACCACAGCAAGGAAATCATCGCCGTGTATTGTTGGTGAAACGCCACATTAACGAGTTCTGTGTCTCAATACTAGTAGATTGTTCAAATACAGTTTGGACTCACCTTCTCATTCAATGGTTTTTATTTATTTAATTATTTTCAACATTGTAGATTAACACTGAAGACATCAAAACTATGAAATAATCTGGTTTTGCCATAATCTGGATTACAACAGTAGTCAAATAGAGCTATCCATTGTGTACTAACCCTACCTCTGAACAACACAACTGATGGTCTCAAACACATTAAGAAGGCAAGTCATTCTACAAATGAACTCTTGACAAGGCTCGTGTTAATTAGAAACCATTCCAGGAGACCACTTCATGAAGCAGACTGAGAGAATACCAAGAGTGTGCAAAGCTGTCATGAAGGAAAAAGGGGGCTACTTTACAGAGTCTAAAATATAAAACAGATTCTGCTTTGTTTAACACTTTTTTATAAATTAAATAATTCCATATATGTTCTTTCATAGTTTTAATGTCTTTGGTATTAATCTACAGTGTTTACAATAATTAAAATAAATACAAACCCTTGAATGAGGTGTGTCCAAACTTGTCACTAGAAGTGTATTTAAAAGCTGCCCAGTAGTGTCTTTAAATGTCATGTTCAACCACTGATTGTATGAAAAGGTGAACAACGTGTCCTCCATCCCTGCCCACTGTGTTAAAACGAAAGCAAAATACAGAAGCCACGCCCCTTTTTGGCTAACTGAAACACTGTGTTAGCGTACAGTTATGCAATCTGTCAACAGATCTGTGAGTCTTGGTGTTATAGCATCCAAAACACTTGGACATGAAGCAGCATGATAATAACTAAATATGAAGACAGAAACCGTGTTTGAGAAAAACTTCTTCCATGTGTATTTTGATTTTAAAGTTTGACCCATGTCCCGTCTGTTAACATGGAGGAGGCGGGGCTTATATCCTACTCTGCAGTCAGTCAGTAACTGTTTGTAATTTTGTTTCTTTAGGTAAACTAACAAACCCAGCAGACTCCCCTCCGATCATGACTCTGTCAGCCTGTTGACCCTGAAGCTTCCCGACGCCGTGCAGTCAGGCGCAGGCAGCTGGAAGCTAGCCAACCAGCTAGCCAGCTAGCATGCAGCAGTTGCCTGGTGTTTCCAGGAGGCGGCGCTGCTGAGAGGTGAGCGGTGGGAGCTGAGAGTGTAGCCGCCGGGCCCGGCCATGGATGACTTCACCACCAGGACGTACGGCACCAGCGGCATGGACAACAGACCTCTGTTCGGGGAGACCTCGGCACGGGTAGGAGCCTGGAGGAAGTGTGCTCCGTCATAATGTACTCTGTGTTTGGTCTTCATTCAGCGTGAACGCAGCTTTAAACTGTGAAAGTGTGAAATCAAGTGTGTAAGCCCCTACAAGAAAGTCTTATGATGAGTCTAGTCCTGCAGAAAGGCCAGTAATGTGTTTCTACAAATGAGCTCTAGAACTCAGAGGGATGAGATAAACTCAGTGTGCTGTAGGAGACAGAGTGTTGGCTCTGGAAACATGTCGGTTTAAATAATCAGATGTGTTTTCTCTTCCTGCAGGATCGAATCATCAACATGGCAGTGGGGGGATTCACATCTGTGGTTGTTTTAGTAAGTACAAACCTAAAGCAGTAAAACACAACAAACACCTAACACAGTGAGTGTAAGGGATAACGTATAGTAAATGGTGGTTATGCATATTAGAACCTCGCCAGGGGGAGCAGGAACAGGACGTGAAGCAAGCAGTGAAAATCATTTCATAGAAATCAACAGCTTAGAGACGCTTTCACCGGCTCTTTTTTTACCACAGTGTCAACAGGCAGAGGGGGAATGTGAGGAACTACTTTCTGTGGATTGATTTGAAATTATATTTGTGATCAGGTGGCCTCAAGCATCACTCTAGATGTTGAAATGAATCACCATTGTTATGGAGTTTTGAACAATCAGAAGCATTCTATTCTATTCTGTTCCATTCCGTTCTGCTTTGATCTGTTGCATTCCATCCTGCTTTGATCTGTTGCATTCCATCCTGCTTTGATCTGTTCCATCCCATCTGCTTTGATCTGTTCCATTCTATCTGCTTTGATGTGTTCCATTCTGTCCTGCTTTGATCTGTTCCATTCTATCAGCTTTGATCTGTTCCATTCTATCAGCTTTGATCTGTTCCATTCTATCAGCTTTGATCTGTTCCATTCTATCAGCTTTGATCTGTTTCATTCTATCTGCTTTGATCTGTTCCATTCCGTCCTGCTTTGACAAATTCTATCCAACATTTTTACCACAGTGTCAACAGGCAGAGGGGGAATGAAACAGACTACTATAAACAAACTGATCTGATCTGACGTGTGTGATCAGGTTGTTCTTGGTATCGCCTCTGGCGTTAAGAATGACCTCGCCTTGTTTTGGAGTTTTGACCAATCAGGATCAAGTATTTAACACAAGCCTGGTATCAGGTAACAGTGAAACATGTCCTCTGTTGTTTTGGGGATTAACCTGTTATAAAACATCATTATTTAGTTCTTTATTTTATCCGCTGAGTTACTCAAGGTGTCAGGTCGGTGTAGCTGGTTAGAAAGTTCTTTATTTATATCTGAAAAGCCGTAAAGTAGAAGTTTAGTTTCAGATAATTAAAATAATGAGTCATGAGGACCAGAAAATCAGAAATATTTCTAGGACGATTCCAGCAGAATAACTTTGATGCAGCTGTGTGGAGGCGTGAAAAGCTGTAACTGGGAATGTGTTTCCTTTATTAGCATAAAAGAGTGTGTGTTTAATCTTTAATGATCATAACTGACGTGACATTTGGCCTTTAGAGCGATTAAAACTCTCACATGCTGATAATACGCTTCTTATTTTAGCTCAGAGCATCGCAGGAAGTCTCCGAGCTGCAAATCAGAGCTGACAGTCAGCGGCGTGTTTACTCCACCGCATCAAAGAGCCGTGATGATGAAGAGTTATCTGATGTTTTATAACTTCACAGCATCAATACGTCCACATGAAGAGATGGTTGAGATGCGTGAATGTGACTGCATGAGAGAGTCACTTTCCTGGTCCACATGAAGTCCAGACTTCAGGGTCCACTGACTCATCTGTCGTTGTTTCTACTTCTGCAAACTGTTTCCTGAATCCTTCTTCAGATCGTCGGCTGATCTTTTCACATTCACTCACGAGCGTGTAACACAGATGTGCTCTCTTGTTGAAAGAAGAACAGGATCTTTGTTTTCCTTTAGTCCAGGATTTAAAGTTTGAGCGTCTCTAATGTTTGTTCTCTCTTCCAGGTGACTGTTATCAGCTCGTTCCTCTTCCCCTCGTTGCCTCCTCGACCGCTCAATGTCTTCTTCGCCATCTGCATCCTGTTAGCCTGCGGATCCGCTTTAGTGCTGGTAACAACTCTCCTCATTACTTTCAGGCTTTTACTACGAGGAGGAAACATGACACTGGAGTTATTTTTAGATCCTCAGAACAGGATATTTACTGGAAAGTCTACATTCACCTTAAAGTTGTTGTTGTGATAAAGAAACTGGATTAAGAAGCTTTTTATGTAAGAAACAAACTTCAGAGCAACTCAACTCAACTTTATTAATATATCACCTTTCATACATTCAATCATGCAGCTAACAGTGCTTCATTAAAGAACAGACAGAAAACAACAGTAATCAGTGAAATGATACAAGACTAAAACAAGATAGAGGAAAGTGACGTGAAATACTTAAATACAATTATTCAGATAAAATAAATCAAATAAAATCAGAGAAATGAAAGAAAAAAAAAACAATGTTTTCAATTAAATCAATATGAAATGAATGCCAGAAAAATAAAATAAAATAAAATAAATAGAATAAAATAAAATAAATTGAATAAAATCAGATAGATATCAGAAAAATACAAAGAAAAACATTACAATAAAATCAATACATTAAATCAGATAAATGCAAGAAACATAAAATAAATTCATTAAAATAAATTCAGATAAATGCCAGAAAAATACAATAAAATCAATAAATTAGAATCAGATAAATACTAGAAAAATTAGATAAACTATTTAAGATAAAATCTTTGAAATAAAATCAGATAAATGCCAGAAAATACAATAAAGCAATTACAATAAAATCAATATATTTAAATTAGATAAATGCCAGCAAAAATAATCAAATGAATTCAGATAAATGCAAGAAAAATACAATAAAATCAAGAAATTAGAATCAGATAAAAACCCCAAAAATAAAATAAACTATTTACAATAAAATCTTCAAAATTAAATCAATAAATATCAGAAGAAAATAATTAATTATTCACAATAAATCAGATAAATACCAGGAAAAAAATAGAATATAAGAAGATAGAAAAAATTAAAAAAATGTTAAAACAATGGTTATAATAGTAATAATGCAGTCCAGGGCTCATAGGATATTACTCCAGGTTAAAAGCCAGATTAAAACTGTGAGTCTTTAGTTTACTTTTAGAAACACTCGGAGAGCTCGATGTTTAAATGTCCAGAGGCAGAGAGTTCAGAGTTTAGAGGTTTATAAACAAAAGGCTTAATTGAGAAATGTTAATTCCAGTACACAATAATATTAAAACTGTGTTTCAGTCATGTAACCACTTTTTAAAAATATCCAGTTTTACAGTTAAGTTTGTTTGACAACCTCTCTCCCCTCTCTCTTCTCTCAGATCTTCTGGTATCGGCAGGGCGACCTGGAGCCTAAATTTAGGAACTTGATCTACTTCATGCTGGCGTCCATCGTGCTGCTGTGTCTATGTGCCAACCTCTACTTCCACGACGTCCCGCGGTAGAGACGGGGACGAGGAGGAGGAAGAAGGGAAGACATGGCCTTGACAGACAGAGACACACATATACGTGGAAGGACTGAACAGAGAGACACGTGGACCACGATCGAAGGAAACTCATCACACGTTCATGTGACGGAGCGAAATGAAGCGAACCGATGGAGGAAACGTGTCCGAGCTGTGAGCGCTGAGACACGACGCCACAGCAGAGGAATCATGATGAAGAGACTCACTGCTGAGGATGAACTCTTTAATGAAGCAGGTGTGTTTACAAGCACTTAATATTTACAGTCATATCCTTATCACCAAAACAAGCACTAATCCTGAAACCAGGGTCCGGTATGATCCAGCAGTTAAAGGAAAAATCTGCCCTGATTGAGCTGTCTGATATCAAACTGTGATATCGTCCAGAATCACTGCCAGGACACAGCGGCCATGTTGTTTCTCTCGCTCACTGTGGAAGCGTTTTTTAAGTTCTATAAACGACAAAGTCAAACTTCACAACATGTTTTTATCTCGTCCTTTAAGTTTGTGTCAGGACCAAAACTTTCCAACCATTCCTCCAAACCTGCAGCCAACCAGGAAACCTGCCAGTGGTGCGTTCAGGGTTTGAAAATATCATGGGAAATGAGCCACACAAATCACACCAAACTTATTTTACTTTCAATTATGTTTACATTTACGTCTCCTCATCCTCTCATTGCACCAAAGTGAAGCCAAAATACTCCTCCAGTGAAGGCGCTGGTGTTGACATCACGCCACTTCCTGTCACCTAAACTCACATTTAACTTCCTGATGAAGCCTCAGAGTTCCTGTGAGTTTGAAGCAGACTCTCACGGTTACAGGAAGTTCAGTGACCCTTGTTTTGGCGGGGTTTTTACACTTCCTGTGTCCATTCCTCCTCTACTCTCGAGATCCGGTGCACGAGGATCAAAGATGAACACTCGGACATGAATTGGCGTGATACAAGCCAACTATAACGACAGAAACCGCCTTTAAGAAACATTTATTTGGCGTGTATTTTCAATTTAAAGTTTGACCCATGTGCCATCTGTTTATATGGAGGAGGCGGAGTCTATGATCTCAGTAGAGAGAGCTCTGCATGTTTTGGCTTCACTTTGGGGTTGATTTTTAACACAGTCTGTACGTAGAAACATGTTTTCCAGATATTTACACAAACAGAGGAGTTTCTTCTTCATCAATCATATCATGATTTAACATTTTGAGTTGACAGACGTCTTGAATGCATCATCGTCTCTGATTTGGGGAAAAGGTGCTACTTTCTTTATCTGAACAAAAACCTCTGGAGACGTAAACTCTGTGACCTCAGAGCTCTGACTCCGCTTTGTGACATTCTCTGATCTCAAACTGAACATTCAAACTTTTATCCTCTCAGAGGAGCGTGTGTTTGTTTTTTAACAGGGCGGATTTTTCCTTTAATCGGAGTGCCATCATGCCTCCCCTCCCCTCCCCGTCAGTACTGTAGACTGTAGCACAAGCATTTAACAGCAGCAGCAGCAGCAGCAGCAGCAGCAGCAGCAGCAGCAGCAGCAGTAGTAGCACGGCAGCTTCACGGCTCTGTGGAGACAGAAATATGCAACACTTTCTTTTCTTTGCTTCTTTTTCTGCGTCTCTCCGCTGAGCTGATTATCACGGCTGGATTTAATGAAGTTTCCAAACCGAGTCTCACTAAGAGGATTTTTATTTTATTAGAAACTCAGAGACTGACTGCCAACTCTTTCACTGACTGTGTAAGCCATACACACACACACACACACACACACACACTCACACACACAGGCTCAGACCAGCTGCACCAATCATGAATGAGAACGACTCACGTGGCTTCACTCTGCAGCTTCTCTCACCTCTCTGTATCTCACTGCCGCAAACTTTGCACTGAAATAATCCTCCCAGGTTCAATCCTGACGTCTGTCCGTCTGTCCGTCTGTCTTTACATCAAATCAGAAGAATCATGAGACTGTTTCAGGAGCTCTGAATGTTCAGTGAGGTGTCAGCTGATCCAAACACTCGCTATGCTGTAAGTCTGAAGCTTGTTTCTTAAAGCACCTTAGTTCAATTCTGAAAATCCTAAAAAGAAACATCCAAATTAAAGTTTAAAGAAGACGAAGAGAAACTGAGGGGTTTATATTTCAGGAGCTCGCTTCTCCTGAAATATCGTGGGATGCACCGGTGCGAAAATCAGAGCTGATACCGACGAAGTTCAAAACAACAAAGCCGATTCTGATGACGATGTTTTCTTACGTTACTTCTCTAAGTTTTCACGTCTGTTTTTGAAACAATATATTTAAATTGTTGGAAGTTCATCCTCTGGAACTCGTCTCACGAACTTCACGTCTCCAATCATTCTCAGAGACGATGCAACGCTCCCTCACTGCCCACGTATTCTTCACATTCACAGTTTGTCCACCAGGGGGCGTCTTCTTCTCTCTGAATCAACTGCCAGAATTAAACTGATGGACTCAAAACATAAACATCGGCTATTGTGGAGTCTGATGTTCATACCTCGGTGCATCCCTGACCTTTGCTACTCTCAGCGCTAACCGCTATAGACGACAAGATGCAGCGAGCACTTTAATTTATTAATAATTAATCAATCGTGAAAGAGTCTGCGATGAGTTTCATTTGATTTAAAATAAGATGAATAAATAAAATAATAAATTCAGTTGATGTTTAGTTCAGAAGAGTTCGTCTAATATTTAAAACAAGAGGTCAAACTGTTCTGGATTTTTAACGTTGATACCGAGACAGATTGCCGATATTTGGAGCCGATATGTAAAAGTAAAAATCTTTGTCAAAATTTTCAGTTTTGAATATCAAACTCCGACACAAGACCGACTTTAAACGCTTTTATACATAAGAGTTCACAAGTTACAGAATATTTGCACCAAACAGCCAATCAGGTCGTGTTGTGGGCGGGACATCGGGTAAAACAGACCAATAGGGAGAGTGGACCCAAAGTAGCGCACTTTTTATCGAATGTGTTAATTTTGTAAAATAAAATAAACGCCAAATATCGACCGTGATAAGATTTAAACTCACAGGAGAAGTTAACTTTCATTCTGATCGAGGTTTTTGGTCCAGATGTGATTACACGTGGACGAGCGGGAGCCGAGCTGTCGGTCAGCAAACACTACGTAATCACGAAACACTCGTGCTAGCTTGGTTAGGTGCGTCAGCAGAATTTTTTAAGGCGTTTCAGAGTTTTAGAGCAATAATAATCACTTGCTTCCCAACAGCGTCCTCACATCGTGTTCACTGATAATTATTGAAAATGAGCTTCCCTTTGCTCAGAGTGTTTTTAAGCACGGATCAATGAAAGGCCATTTTCTCCCGGTCACCATGGTAGCCACGAGTCAGTCACAGGTAGCCATCCGATAAAGGATCCTATGCAGATGTAGACAGGATTATAATTTACAGATCTAATGTCATGATGTGTTGAAGACTTGAAACTACAGATTGAGATCATGAACTCATCAGAAACACATTTTCCCTGAGGTGACGAATCGGCGTGATTTTTCATAGACTTCTATATGATCAGACTTAGTGGCGCTGCCCCCTGCTGGCCGTGAGACAGAGTGCAGGTTTTAAATCATCTCTTCTTTCAAACCGGCGACGTCTGAAGTCGCCTCCTGCGTTTGTTTTTCTGTGCAGCGTTTCTTTCCTTGTTTTGCAGCCGTAGATTTGTTTACAGTCAAACTTTGAGTAAACACAACGTTTACCTGACAAAGAGCTGAAGTGACAAAGAGACTGAGGGGCGACACGAGCCCCGCCTTCCACCGGAGGAATCAAACCTCACCACGACTTTAGGATTGTCAAAGCCATGAGTTTCTGTTTTTATTTATTTCATCTGTTTCATGGAATAAATAACTCTATATCCTGACTGTGTCTTCGCCTTCTTTTTAACATGTTTACAGTTTTTATTCTCTTTAAATGTTGTTTATAAACACTTCCTTTTAATTGAAGCTAACCTCCTTTACTGTGATAAAAAAAGAAATATTTGAAGTCATATATCAAGCTGATCTAAGCACATTTATTCACAAGTATGTCTTCATCCAAGAGGAATCACTTTGTTCGTCCACAGGGGGGCGCCAGAATCGACAAAGAAAGTTCCTTACTGGAGCTTTATGTTCTTATTTATGACGTCATATATTATAAATACTTTAACATTTGTATATTCAGTTTATTTGATGACTTAACTTCCTTTTGGTGAAATCATGTAACTATACCTGTATACTGAATCCACATTAAAGCTCCTTTTAAGGATTTTTTTTTATTGTTAAAAAACTGGTATTAATAGTGATGCCGTTTTATGTTAAACAAGAATTTCTATGCGGTTATTTTTGATGTCTAAAACTAGAGCAGGTGTCTGGAGTAGGTGTCAGACCAGCAGCTGAAGAAACAGCCATGTTTTAACATTTTACACTTCAAATACCAACAATGAATGACTACACATTTATCAAATTGAGCAGGATGAGTTTTGTTCAATCAGAAGACGGGACTTAAATATTTAGATGACAAGCAAATACAACTTTGGCCACAAGGGGGCACCAAAACTGACAAACCTAAATTTGCTTACTGGGGCTTTAAGTAGAAGTTTCAGGTATTTGCTCTTTACCTTTTCTTTTGTCGTTTCTTCTTCTAAAATTAAATTACAGAAATTATTAACTTTTACTATGTTACCATAAAATTATCAATTTTAAAAGAGGAGCCTATTGATAACAAGTGAGATATCATTCCAAATTTATATATAATTAATATTATTGGTAAATGTGATAAAGTTTTGAACTGACTGACGCATTATTTAACATTGCCACTGAAAAAATAATGGTTGAAATCTGTTGAAAATAAGCGTTTCAATTCTCAACAAACTTTTTACGTCAAGTTACAAAATATTAAATTACCAGTGATTTAGAAGTGAACAAATAAAGTGTAAGAGATTTTTCAAACTTCCTCTGCTCAGAATATTCAGTTACCATCGATAAAGTCCATAAAGTCACGTTAATATAAATATATCAGTTAGGATCCAAGTGAAAAGTTTCAGTCTTTTAAAAATAAATAATAATAAAGTCTAAAAATGTTTAAGAATAAATGTTCATTTCAAAAGAGAGTCAGTTCATCATTAGTTCATTTATTTGGCATTGTAAAGATATTTCATCTGAACTGCATTCATCAAAATATTTGCATAAAACTCCAAATTCTGCTTTTTATAAAAACCAAAGCTTCTTAACGTGCGACATCAGGATCCACAAATTAAAATAAAAAAAGAGTCACGTGATAAAAATCCTGTTAGCTGCAAAAATAAACCTGCAGGTGAGATTAAACATCCACATAATCTGAACTAAAGCGTGGACTACAGGGATTAATGACAGGGGTAGACCTCTAGGGGGCAGCAGAGGCACAGAAGTCTCTCTTTCCTGCAGACCAGCCTGCTCTGTGTTCTGTTGGGATGAAGAGGAGGCAGAAAGTCTGCAGAGATGAAGAAGCGTTGTTGAACAGGTTCCGTACTCTCACAGGTCGGTGCTTCCTCCTGTACGGATCCAAACTGAGGCTGAACTAACTGATTACTCTAAACGGAGGTTAGGAACACGGGACACATAAGTTAAAGATGGAGGAGGAGGAGGAGGAGGAGGATCAGACGTAGTCCCTGGACCGCTTGATGGCACAGCAGAGCATCATGCTGAAGATCATCCCGAAGATCTGAGGAAGACGAGGAGACGGAGAGATGAGGACAGAACTTCAGAACAAAGACGATTTTAAAAAGACAGCAAAGTTTGACTTTAGGATCTGATTGTTGGCTCGAAAGGAAAGAAAAGAAAGAGAGAACAAATAAGAAGAGAGGAGACTAAAAGAAAACAGAGGAAGAGGTAGAAGACATAGGAAGAAAGACACAAGACAATAAGAGGACAGAAAAAGTACAAAAGAAAAGGAAAAGAAGAAAATGACAAAAGAAAAGGAAAAGGGAGACAAAGAAAAAAGACGAGAAAAAGACAGGTAGGAGAAGAAGAGGACATAAATACAGAGAAGACCGAAAAGAAAAAAAGACAACACATTAGACAGAAAAAGAAAAAAATGACAGAAAAACAAACAAAAGAGAAAAGAAACAGATGACAGAAGGAGACAATAAAGACAGGACAGAAAAGAAGACGGGAATTACAATCAGAGAAGACAGAAAAGAAAAAGAGGATGAAAAAAGTCAAAAATGACGGATAAAGACAAATAGGACGTGAGAAGAGAAAGAGAAAAGAAAAGGAAAGGAAAAGGGAGACAGAAAAAAGACGAGAAAAAGACAGGTAGGAGAAGAAGAGGACATAAATACAGAGAAGACAGAAAAGAAAAAAAGACAACACATTAGACAAAGAGGACAGAAAAAGAAAAAAATGACAGATAGACAAATAGGACGGAAAAAGAAGAGAAAGAGATAAAAGGAAAGGAAAAGGGAGACGAAAAGAAAACGAGACAGAAGGGGACAAAAAAGACAGGACAAAGACGAATGACAGGAATTAAAAACAGAAAAATAAGAGAAAGAGAAAATGAAGGAAAAAGGAGACAAAGACGAATGACAAACAGACAGAAGACAAAGGAAGACAGAGAAGAAAGGGATAAAAAAAAGGAAGACTGAAGAAGTAAAAACAAGATGAAGACAGAAAAGAAGCAGGAAAAGGGGGAAAAGACTCGGGGACAAAAAACAAGTAGAAAATAAGGAAAACAATAAAAAGGAGAGAAGGAAAGAGACAAAAGAAAGGTAACTCAGCCATAACAAAAAAGTGAAGGAGGAGAAGAAGAAGAGAAAGAGAGAAAACAGACTCGAGCAGAAAAAAATATTTACTCTGACAACACGATCGGACCGAAGACTTCAAGAGAAGAACTTTAAAACAACAAACGAGTAAAAAAACAACAGAGCTGAAAGAAGAGGACAAACAACAGGAAGTGAAACGACACACAAAGTTTAACTAAATATTAAAAGACTCAATATTTTGAGTTTCAGTGTCCGTATTTCTTTAATCTTAACTTGAGACATTCTGTGAGTGATCCCTGCTTTACTTCTCTTTACTCTTCTCCGATCTGAATCGGTTTCAGTAATCTGGATCGAGTTTGTCGTGGCGAATTACGATCTAAAATCCCAGAAATGTGCGGGAGAACAATGTTTCCCAACAACCAGATGTTCCCTCTATTTGTCCTTAAGGGGGTTCATCGGTTCACGTTCTCACAATCAAGTCCTCACGTCAAAGTGACCTGAGAGGGAAGTTGGCACTACACGTGGTGTTATGTGGTTTCCCAAAAACCACAGATACTCAGGTCAACATGATCTGACACTTCGTATGTGTCCCAGTTGCACAATACGTTGATGGGATGCGAGAAGGGAACCAAGTATTAAGCAGGACCTCAATGTGGGAGGTGGTTGCCACAGTAACTATCAGGATAAACGTAGAACAGTGACGTCGCTGGGAGGACATAAAAGCAGAGGAAAGGATTTGTTTGGGGCGTGTCGTGGAATTTTCATAGTCTTATATATGTGTATGTAAGAATGTTTAACTATTGTATTCTTTCAGTCTAAATGTCATGTTTAGAGTAACTTGTTTCCTATGTCGTCTGTGACGGGCGAGATCGTGTCAGGGTAGTAGTCAAGGTCTCTCCCCCTGCTCCTGTCTTTATCTATGTGTTATGGCCGACTTACTGTCTCCAGAACTAGAGCACAGGTCTTCTTCCCACTTGTTGTGTTCCTATTTTCCAAACATGGTTATCTAACTTTAGTGTCGTCTTCGGGGGGGAATAAATACCATGCCAAGGGTTTTGTCTGTCAGAACTGACTTGGCATTGCACTGCACTCTCCTGCCTGTGTACCGTTATGTTATTTCTCCTTGGCCAAGTTCTACATAAACTATTTCAACGTAAGCCGTCCGAGTCTCCTGAGTCTTCTGTGTCCAGTGTCCAGTTTGTTGCTGAATTCCATCACAGGGCGCTTCTTGGGTTTGGGTCTGTCTGTCCGTCTGTCCAGGATGATCAGAGATTTGAGCTGGATGCTGTAGCTTCAATAAACCCGTAAAGGCTGCAAGTTGATCCTTTCTTCGTGGAATTTAAGTAATAAGTTGATGAACCATCGGGAAAATCCACAACAAGTTCACACCAGATCCACTGAGGACCGCCGGACAGCTGGAGTCATGTGACCGAGGTTTTCTTGCGGTAATCACTGAATCAAGGATTCTCCTCCTGCTCTCCTCATCCATGTTGTCTTTCTGGTCCTCTGAAAACCTCTGACCTGTTGACTCCAGGCCTGGCTCCGTTCTCATTTTGTTTTGGTGAAACCTGACTTCCTGTCCCGCTCCATCTGCTCTGTTGAGATTGATGCCTCGTGCTCCGGCATCCGGCAAAAATAGAAGTCTTGTGTATCTGATCTGGAGGACTCCGACCTGCTGGATCAGAGACGCAGCCGGAACACAGCGGAGCGAATCCAGTGGAAGTTAACACATTGACTGGAATAGAAACCTATCAGATCCGGTGCTGTGATGGATCGGAGACGGATCTGGTGGAATTTGACCCTGAGATGGTCCCCTAAGGAGGTGGTGGAGACCCAAAACAGAGCATAGAGTAGATCGACTTAAGGACTTGCAGTTGTCCGGTGGCTTTCAATGACGACCTCAAAGATAGATAGATAGATAGATAGATAGATAGATAGATAGATAGATAGATAGATAGATAGATAGATAGATAGATAGATAGATAGATAGATAGATAGATAGATAGATAGATAGATAGATAGATAGATTTAAGGAGAGTTTTAGAGCCTCTGTTTTCTCTCTGTAGCCTGAGGAATATCGACCAATCAGGAATGAGCCGGCTTTGGTTGAACGCCAGAAAACCAACATACCCTTTTTGTTACATATTTATCAGTTACTTGTAAAATAGGTGAAAAAAAATTCTGATAATTTAAATATTAATTTGTTTTTGCTAATTTTAGAATGAACTTGACAAGACGGACCGGACACAGATCTGGTGGAATTTAGCCGTCAGCCTTCCTGATGCCAACGCCTTTTTTAGCTCCACCCACTAGAGGACCGAAGATTACTCGACAAGGACTGCTGTACATAAATAAGAACCCAGAGAGGTTTCCAGGAGTCTGATTGGTCGTCACACACTCACCATGATGACGCCGATACCAATGCCGACCCCGCCGATGATGTGCAGTTTGTTGTTGAACATCTCATCGATGGCGGCGGGACAACTCTGAAACGACAGAGACAAGTTAACACCACGGAGCAGAGCGCTGACTTTACCCTGACTTTAGGCCCCTGCATGAGTCGGTCAGCAACCCCGTTTGTAAGCTTACCGTGGTGATGAGGACCTCCAGTCCCTCCTTCTTGGGGCAGATGTCTCTAAGGGCATCGATCACCGTCCCTGTCGGCCCGCAGCAGTCCAGCTGAGAGGAGGAAACGAGACCAACACACGTTTATACATCTGAACGCTTAGGAGGAGTTATTATTGAAGGTTTGACTGATCAGAGAAGAAAGATGGTGTTCAGGCGTTCTTACTCCAAAGTGGATGAGCCTCAGAGTCTCCTTCAGCGCTTCCTGCCTCGTGTCTTTGTAGTTGGTGTAGGTCTGCTTGTAAAACTCCGTCACCTCCTCCACCACCTGAAGACAAAGAGGAGAAGACAACAAGAACATCACAGTCTGAACGCCGACTCTGCACGCCATGCGGGAAACAGAAACGTTAACGTGTTTGTTTTTTTACTCTGTCTTTGTTGGAGAGTCCCCAGATCCCAGCGGCCACCTCCACGGCGAAGATGATGAGCAGGAAGAAGAAGAACTAAACAAAACGACAAGATGGTCACGTTAAAATTCAAAAAGTACTGATGTTTCAATTTGAGATAGGTTTCTTCTGAATCACTCACCAATCCCAGCATGCACGGCGACTCTTTGATGGCACCGCAGCATCCCAGGAAGCCGACGACCATCATGAGCGCCCCCGCTGCGATGAGGATGTACACTCCTGCAGGACGGGAAGACACACGAGGTGATCCAGTGATACTCAGGATGAAGAGAAAACATTTCATTGGCCTGCCGAGGCTTCAAATATGAATCCATGAATACCACGAAACCGTCAAACTAAAGTCAGCGAGAAGAGGGATCAAGAAGTCTGCATCCACTGAAACGTCACATCCGGGGTTCTTGGATTTCCAGTGCTTCTAAATCAAAAGTTTTCCACACCTCTTCCGTCCATATCATCTCATCAAGCTCGATGAAACTTTACATTAAAGCCGCCAATCAAGTGGTAACCTCTGGTTTTTAAAATATGAAGCCAACACAGATGCGTTAAAAACTGCAGTTCCTTGAGTGTCCACTAGGGGCTGGCTGCAGAAACACCAGAAACCACATACACACCCATTCAAAGAAGACGATCTTTACAGCAGAAATAAACATGTTTACAGCCTGGTTCAAAAACAGTTTAGGTCTGGATAGGTCATTTCTCCATCGGCAAACACTGTACAGGGGTGAATTTATTTATGACTCATTATTTTTTAAAGATATTAAGGTTAAAATTTGTCCAAATAAGGGCGTGGCTAACTTAAGGGCGGGAACACTACACTGTTAGCGAGGGGGCTAAAGGCCCCCCTCGACTCCATGCTAGATCAACCAACAGCTAGGTTGAGTTATTATTTCCAATATGGCGACCACCGACGCTACGCTTCAAAACTACCCTTCAGAAACAACCAGACCATCACAGACCGGATCAACAGAGCCTTCAGCCGCTCTGCTCCCCAGCTCTGGAACTCTCTCCCACCTGACCTTCATAACACTGACTCACTCCCACATTTTAAATCTAAACTCAAAACTCATCTGTTTAAACTGGCTTACTCCATCTGACCACAACTCCACTCTCCATTCCTTTAAAACTTTATTAAAATTGTATTTTATTTACTGTTTGTTATTTAAACTCTGTTTTAATGTTGTAAGGTGTCCTTGAGTGTCAAGAAAGGCGCCTATAAATAAAATGTATTATTATTATTCTTATTAGATGGGGGCACCATTGGCCTAGTGGTCTAAGCGCCCCATGTAAAAAGGCCAAAGTCCTTGTCACAGAGGTCCCAGGTTCGACTCCTTGCCTCTACCATTTGCTGCATGTCCTCCCCCTCTCTCCACTCCCCACATTACCCGTCTCTCGTCAGCTGTCCTATCCAATAAAGGCGAAAATTCCTAAAACATAATATTTAAAATAAACAAGAAACAACCAGGTGACATCACTGTCCATGTTTTATACGGTCTATGGCTCCGATATATTGGCATGGTGGAGTAAAGGGATTCATGCCCACAGGACATCACTGATTATGAAAGGACTGTCTCCAAATTCAAGCATAATCTCATCCTTGAAAACCGAGCTATCAAAATCAAGCACTTTCCAAACTTTCAGGACAGACTGCATTCATCTTTATCTTCTCTTCTTTAATTTGCATCAAACATTTGCATGTAGCATCAGAGCTAGTCCTCAGAGATAGTCCAACAGAAGGTTCAGGGTGTGTTTCTGTTATTCAGTCCTGATGTGGTTTTTTTTCCATGTAAGCCAAAGAATCTCATCAAAGTCATAAATCAGGAGGGAATAATGCAATGAGAGTTTCCAAACAACAAGTTAGAGAAGTGACCTTCTGATGTGGTGTTCCAATAATGAATCATAAACATGTGAATGCAGGATAACAAATCAGCAGCAGTGAGGTCATGATTCAGTTAGACAGCCACAGAAATACTCCTCCTCAACCCTCTTCCTCCCAAGCTGTCATTAACATGTTTGTCATTTCAACACAATCCTCCGTCGCCCCGCGGCCCACTCCACTTCTCAGTTTGACGGATGAGGAACACAAAGCGAGGAGGGCGAGCGCCGGTCTGTGTTTCTCCGAGAATACACAAAAAAAGGAGAAACAAAGGCGAGTCTGTGGAGACGTGAAGAATGAGAGCTGTGTGTGGACGGCTCTGCCCGGCAGAGGAGCCGCCTCGCTGCGGACCGCCTGGCCTCAGCTGCCCTCCAAACCTCCTGCTAATGCTTTCTCTGAACCAGGACGTTTCTCGCTTTTAAAGTCTCTGATAGTAAATGAACATCAGCAACATCACATCCAACAAAAAACAGATCAAAGCACATTAATCAGATCATGTTTGACTTACAGTTCAAGCTTTCGGTTTAGGGTTGTTCTCCAGGCAGTGTTGATCATTCAAAAAGCTCTTAGTTTCTCTGCTGAACATTGACTGAGAACAGTCGTTATAAATCCCATAGACTTAAAGGTAAGCTATGTTTATTTTAAATGTAACATCCGGTTACAGAAATAAATTATTGTTGTGCAATCTCCCTCTACTTCTCCGCCTCTACTCCTCTCTGCTCGGCTGTTTTGGTGTTTACGTGCGAGTAACACTCTTGGTTTTGATGCAGGTAAGACTACCTTCTGATAAGACTAACCTCCAAGAGTATAAGATGCACTTTTAATACTTTTCCTGTCTTCTAAAAGTGAGCAGCTTCCTTTATACTGGTACAACAAAAGGCTTTTAAAGTTTCAGCCCTGTTTACCTGGAATGATGTGCAGAAGGACTTGAAACTGACACATCTTGTAACTCTGGGGGAATTCAAGTCACTAACAAAAGACAGAGAAACATGCTCCATTGGATCTTGTAATTGCACTGTGTAATCATGTAACCATGTGAAACTGGGACCGTATTCTATTTGTGTTGTTTTGTGTGCTTGTTGTGTTGTAACCTGTTTTGTGCTGCAGTCTTGGCCAGGTCACTCTTGAAAAAGAGGTTTTAAATCTCAATGAGTCTCTTACCTGGTTAAAGAAAGAAAGAAAGAAAGAAAGAAGACAACCAATACGCTAGTGCTGTTATTTTACTGTTTTATGGTATTGTACCAAGAAGATGGCGCTCTAAGGAGTGAGGGACTGCTAATATGTGCATAGCATGCTGCGTACCTGGTTAGCAGGGTCATAATTATGCATGTCCAGCAGTTATATGCTACTAAGTAAATATTGGTGGGTGACAGGAGCTCAGTCTTCAGTAAGGACTTGGCTTGGAAACTGGATGGTCGCTTGTTCAAGTCCTGGTGTGGACCAAGTTTGGTTATAAGGCTGGTAGCTGGACAGGTGCTAGCTCACTTCCTGAGGACTGTCGAGATGGTGGTTTGATCAGTTTAAAACAAGTGACCAGCAGGGGGGGATGAGCTAAAGTACCGTACTGGTAGCTAGCAGGACGTTGAAAACGTTGAAGACCGTAGCAGAAAGAGCTACACAGCTGCTTAGAAAGTGCACATTGCTGAATGTAATGAAAGTCTACATGTGGGGTAGCCTCGAAAAACATTCATCTCCATCTTTCTGTGCACATGTCTGGATTTATGCGTCTAAATGTAAATTAATGACACTGTTTTTGACATAATGACACTGTTGAAGCCTTTCAGAGGAGAGGTGAAGCGTCTTCAAGAATTTCTACCAGTCCAGTTGCCTTACAGATCAAGCTTTGGATTACCATGACCTGGATGACTGAGAACCTTCACAGACAAATAATGACACTGTTTTTCCTCAGAACAGGGACCACAAACAGCTTCTACATGAAGAGTGAATAAGTCTCACCAGTGAAGAAGACTGTCGGCGACTCATCTCCTTCAAACAGTCCGACTGTCCTGGAGTCGAAACGCAGCCATAGACCGACAGCAAGCACTGCAGTACCTGCCAGCTGGAAGAGAGAGAGAGAACATGCATGAAGGGTCACAGATAAAAGACAGAACAGGGGACTTTAATGGTTGACTGGTAACAGACGATCTCTCAGAGCGTCTGTGCGGTGAGTTTCAGCAGAAACACACTTATTTGCTCAAGATGCATTAAAAGTCAGGTTTATTCCACCAAACATTCACCTCTGAAGATAAAACATCAACATGTTGTTTGAAAATGAACATGCACTTGGTTTTTCTTCAGTCTGTGAATATTTTGTTTGAGAGTTGGGAGAATGATGTTCATTTCACTCAAACACAAACACATGGACAGCTTGTGAGGCCAAAATCCAGATCAGCCAGGGGTCAGATTACTGGGATGGACTGGTCTTCAGTTAAACAGAGTGCTAAAGGTTAAAAAAAAAGAATGCAGCCAAACATGCTCCAAACATCTCCCCCTCACATTCCCCTGAACAACCAACCCACCCTGAAAATCCTGATCCACAACCAGCTCCTCAACTTGAACCAAGAAAATAAACTATTTCTAAAATCTGTTCAGGGTATTCACACAATCCCACATTTAACACAATGAGTCTGAGAGCACACGAAACATAATGATGTGTGTGTTTGTCTCCACAGCAACCTCAAAACACAAGTTTGTCAACTCTTTGTTGCCGCCCAAATAACTCCCGACATGTCTCCTCAGCGTAACTCTGACGTCTGTTGTTGTGCTCGGAGAGATAACACCGGCACACGAAGCTGCCGCGCTAACTGGCAGCATTATGCCCAAACATGTTCTCACGAGCTTCACACCACAGACAGCTGACCCTGAATCAGAACAAAACATCCTCACGTCAGCTCGAGGAGGGGAAATATGAGAGTGCTGAATCATTCTGGACACACTTTTTATCAAACCATCCCAAATTATGATGCCAAACTAGGACAAATAAAGAGGTTTGTTCTTCCCTTCAGACCCTGAGATGTCCCTGGAGTCGTTCAGAAGACAGTCACTTTTGTGTTCTTTTCTAAAGTTTTGGTTCTTCCTGAAACTTTATCCTGCTTTTAGGTCCCAGGTAAATCAGTTTTATAAGAAAGGAAACACCTGAATCATCTTCCTTAGTGCGACATGAACATGGAAAGTTTTGTGGGATTCAAGAACTACCTGATATGATTTTATTCCCAGTTAGGTACAGCCGAGTTCTCAGTGGGAGTACAGACCTCCCTGTCAGCATTCTTCAGTTTAAAAACATAGAAAAGGTGTGGAAGCCACCTGTGATTAGACGCTGAAAACTAGCTTAAGGTGGGACGTTTTTGAGCGTCTCCAGATTTCCCCCAAAAAAATCTGCCTCTAACACAAGATTCACACACATATAAACTTCTAGGCCATTAATGCCCCGAGCTTGAATTCTTAGCTATCATTGCTCTCTTTCTCTCTCTTATTCTCCTCTATCCCTCTCTCCAACACAGACTCAGTCTCAGCAGATGTGTGTCTACCATGAGTCTGGTCCTGCTGGAGGTTTCTGCCTGTTAAAGGACGTTTGTCCTTGCCACTGGAACTTGCTAAATGCTGCAAAGTGCTCTGCTCATGGTGGATTAAGATAATAATAATAATACATTTTATTTATAAAAGCGCTTTAAAAGTTTCTCCAAGACACTTTATAGGAAAAGGTGAGTGAGGGAGAGAATCTGAGGTGTTGGGGGAGAGAGTTCCAGAGGGTGGGGGCAGCGACAGAGAAGGCCCTGTCCCCCCAGGTTCGGTGCTTGGGTTTGGTGGGAGGGGTGAGGAGGTTGGCATTAGTGGAGCGGAGGTTGCGGGAGGGATTGTATGGCTGCAGAAGGTCGGTGAGATCAGACTAGCCTGATTTTGTAATCCGCTGCTAAGAAAGTGTAGCAACACTGTCCGAATAAAAGCTGCTCATATTGCTCCCTTGTCCCGTAGGTTCCTCCAACCTGCTGCTACAACTACTACTATCCATCTCCCCACTATCATCTCTCTCTCTCTTCATCTCCCTCTATCCCTCTCTCCAACACGGCCTCAGCAGATGTGTGTCTAACATGAGTCTGGTCCTGCTGGAGGTTTCTGCCTATTAAAGGAAGTTTGTCCTTGCCACTGTAACTTGCTAAATGGCTTTTGTGATAAAGTTTATAGTTAGAGCTGGCTCTGGCTTGGACCAGGTCTTAGTAATGCTGCTATAGACTTAGACTGACACACTGGGATCCTGTCTTTCCCTCTCTCTGCCTGTCTCTTACTTTAACTCTTCCTGTCCCATTAAAGTTACTAACCATAGACCTTTCTGGAGTCCCTGAGCTCCCTTGTCCCTTAGGTTCCTCCAACCTGCTCCTGCAGACATGCCAGACTCCAGCTGCTACAACTACTACTATCCATCTCCCCACTATCATCTCTCTCTCTCTTCATCTCCCTCTATCCCTCTCTCCAACACGGCCTCAGCAGATGTGTGTCTAACATGAGTCTGGTCCTGCTGGAGGTTTCTGCCTATTAAAGGAAGTTTGTCCTTGCCACTGTAACTTGCTAAATGGCTTTTGTGATAAAGTTTATAGTTAGAGCTGGCTCTGGCTTGGACCAGGTCTTAGTAATGCTGCTATAGACTTAGACTGACACACTGGGATCCTGTCTTTCCCTCTCTCCCCTCTCTCTGCCTGTCTCTTACTTTAACTCTTCCTGTCCCATTAAAGTTACTAACCATAGACCTTTCTGGAGTCCCTGAGCTCCCTTGTCCCTTAGGTTCCTCCAACCTGCTCCTGCAGACATGCCAGACTCCAGCTGCTACAACTACTACTATCCATCTCCCCACTATCATCTCTCTCTCTCTTCATCTCCCTCTATCCCTCTCTCCAGCACGGTCTCAGCAGATGTGTGTCTAACATGAGTCTGGTCCTGCTGGAGGTTTCTGCCTGTTAAAGGAAGTTTGTCCTTGCCACTGTAACTTGCTAAATGCTGCAAAGTGCTCTGCTCATGGTGGATTAAGATGAGATCAGACTGAGTTCTGTCTGTAAGATGGGACTGGATCTGATCCTGTCTTGATGTTGGGTCTTTGTTAATAGTAGAACATAGAGTACGGTCTAGACCTGCTCTGTTTGGAAAGAGTCTTGAGATAACGTTTGTTGGGATTTGGCGCTATATAAATAAAGATTTGTTTGATTAACGACTAAACAAAAGATGCCTGTTGCCACACATTCCAGATAGTTTATTTAACCGAAGTACTTCCTCCAACGAGGCAGATACTCAATCATTAAGGATTTTGGGGTGGCCGGATTCTAAGCTGGGTCGAAGCTACCCCCTGGAAACGCCCCTGCTACATTTTAGCATGCTGAAAGGGTTAATGCTCCATTTGTTCGTGGACTAATAATCAACAGTTCAGACACGTAGCGTAAATTGTACTCCTGCTGTGTCTCAATGTTTGAAGACCCGGAGGACATTTTGGCTCCGTGTTTACATCCAGGCGACACTGAGGAGACTTTACCTCACAGCGTTTCAGTCCTTCAAGTTTTTCAAGTCCAAACAAACAAAAACAGGATTTTAATAAATGACTCTCCTCCTTTAAAGAGTTTATAGAGCGCTCTAAAATCACAATGAATGAAACGTAAAGCCACATTTTGAGCTCCAGGTTACATATTTAAGTCATGATGTATGACGAGGTGTGTCTGTGTAATCCTGACTACACTGTTACACACAGAGGCGGCAAGACAGTGCAGAGATTAGTCAGCGTTTACATGCTGAGGTGTTGTGATGACAGATCTGAAGGCGCGGTGCATCGTGACTTTGGTTTTTGAAAGTTTTGTTGAATCTGCTCTCCTCCCTCTTTCTCAAAAAGTTCTCTTTGAATTCTTTTCATATACTGCTTCTGGATGTTTCCTTTTCTCTTTAAGGACATCCTCTGGATAACCGGACTCATTAATCCCCTGACTTTATTTTAAAATGCCTCCAGGGGACTAATAACGCTTTTTGAATTGACTCGTCTAGGTCTTAAGTTTCGAGGGTTGTATTACGACCATCAAGTGTTATATTTTAAATCATTTCAGGACTATAAAAAAATAACAACAATAACAAAAGCTAAGAAGATTTAAATATCCCACTCAATTTGAAGTGTGTTACACTTTAAAGTCAAAGAAATACACAGGAATAACATATTTTTGATGTTTTAATGTTAGAAGTTAAAAAGTATGAATAATGGGGTGAAAAGCACCCCACTTTGCAGGGCCACCCCTACAAAAGTCAGAACCTGAGTTTGCCCCTCCAGTCTGAAAGCCTGGCTCCGCCCCTGCTGCTGTATCAGGTCTAATCCAGTGACCATCATCTCCATGTAGGAGAACATACACTAATCTAATCTGATGTTCATGTTTCAGGAGGTTTGGCTTTCCTGAGTCACTGCTCTGATGTTTACTCTGCTGTCATCTCGTTTGTCCACATATAGCCGTCTGCGGCATCATTACACTCTCAAACTGTAGACTCAAACTATCAAAACAGTCATTACACCTGAGCTAACAGTCGGTGAGTGTTCCTCTAACACTGTAATCACAGAATCACAGTAACAGCTCAGCAGGCTGTGAGGATGTGAGCGACACATCTCCAGCTGAATAACTTCAGAGATATTACTCTCACCATGTGATCAGTTCTGACAGACATGCTCTCTCCTTTTCTCAGACTCTGGGATAACAGACGTTTGCAAACAAAGGAAGTTAACTCTGAGCGATGAGAACACACCAAACTAGATTGAGTAACTCCTGTGTGTTTTTAGAAACATGCCTGAAGCGAAGCAGCCTCTGTGATTAAAGGTCTACCTTTTCAGTCTCTCTTTTAACTGAGCCTTATTCCATGTTACTGTATTTATTTTTTTATCTTGTTCAAATTTTAGTCAATTTTAAGTCACATCAAGCTGATTTTAACTATTAAAGACACATATACAGTGTCTATTCAGTTTTATTTATTTGTATTTATTCTTTAATTTATTGTGGATTATTTGACTATTTATTTATTATTAATCCGATCTTTTAATCTTATGATTTTTGCATTTTACCTCTCAGAGTTTTAATATTTTATTCTGTTTTACTTTGCTGTGGTTTAATCTTTTAGGGTTGTATTATCTTATCACTTTATTTTATTTTGGCGAGCTTAATTTCCCATCTTGAGTTTTAAAATGTTATTTTTCCTCCAGATATCATGACAGCGTTTCCTCAGTTCATCAGCAACTTATTTTTCATAGTTTTATTTGAATTATTATTCTTAATAATTGTATTAGAGTAGCAGAAGTCAGGGAATTTAACAAACCAAAAACCAACATGGTGACAAACATTGGATCACAACGTCTCACCTTTACACCTGTATTTAAATCTGATTGGAGAACAGCAGTCATCACTGAATGAGTCGGTGATGATGAATCATGAATGAAGCAGCTGGTGCCGATAAGGTTACTCTAGTTCAAACTGACTTGTGTAACTCGTCTAAAGCTACTATAAGGAGTTTTTAGTAAGTTATGAAACAGACTGAAGTTAGCAGTGATGCCTCTTTATCACCTACAAAAACAAACAAGACCATTATAACAACTCTTATTATTTCTATGTAGATTATTTTAAATGTCTGGAATCTATTGTGGGAGGTAGGCATCAGACATAAAGCTCCTGACAAAAAATTCTGATACTTTTTTTGTCCGCAATGTACGGCCACTTCGTCCTCAGGGGGCGCCAAATTCAACTGAAGCCAAAAGTTACTCACTGTAGCTTCAATTTACCGATAAATACAAACACAAGCCTTTGACGCTTATTTGTCTAACAGCTAATATAAATACTTTAATATGTAGGATGTATGTCAGCTCTCTTACTTCACCTTTAAAGCTTCAGGCACATAAGCTATCTGTGTTTCATGACATGATGGTTAAAAGCTGTTGATTCCACCACTTTAAATTTATTCTAAAGGACATCTATTGACTAATTTGAATATTTTTTGTCCTTTAAGTCAATTTAAAGTCATCAAAGTTAAGTTACAACACCAACAAGACAATTAGCACAACACTGACAATTTCTACAGTTAATTTAAATGTCTGGAATCCATGGTGGGGGGGTAGGTGTCAGACATCAAGCAGCCAAAACTGCCCTTTAGATAACTTATATGGTAATAATTCTCTTTGAGGGGAGGTGGACATGTTTTATGGTCGTAAAGTAATGAGATGTAATACCATTTAGTCCTCAGGGGGCGCCAAAGTCAACACAAACCAAAAGTTACTTACTGGAGCTTTAATTTACAGATAAATACAAACACAAGCCTCTTAAGCTTATTTGTCTAACAGCTAATATAAATCCTTTAAATATATATGATGTATGTCAGCTCTCTTACTTCACCTTTAAAGCTTCAGGCACATGAGTTATCTGTGTTTCATGAAGTGACGGTTAAAAGCTGTTCTGCAACTTTAAAAGGATATTTATTTACCAATTGGACAATTTTTTGTCCCTTAAGTCAATTAAAAAGAAGAAAAACTCTTAAAAGCTTGAAGTTAAGTCTTGAAGGTGCTTCACTTTGTTTGATCACAGACCATAAATGAACAATATTTAAAAGCACCACATTGTCCAAGTCGAGAATCTGAAGCCGGGGGGCATTTAATGTCACAGCTCAATAAAATCATGTGACTTAATCCTGAATTATTCCAGCTGTAACATCCACCAGATGTTATCACATTTGACAAACAGCTCAGAGAGTATTCCAGTTATTAAATCTGAACATCAAGTAGTCAGAAAATGTTTCACACCGCCACAAAGATCATCACATGTGCTTTAAAGTCATGCCAGAGACCGCTTTGTCAGAACATGAGCCAATTTTTCCAGTTTCACAGTTTGCTGAAGTCACAGAGAGGCAGCACACACACCCAGGTGGATTCAACGACCTAATTCTGCAGGTTTCAGTCTGAAGGTTTGTTCCAGATTTGATTAGTTCAGCTGTTTATGTTAACCTCAAACAGAAGCGGGAAACCGTAGTGTGGGTTTAGACTTTCCTGTAGCTGCCTTAGTTTCACTCATCATTTAAAATATTGTTAAAAAACAACCCAGACTCAACTTCAAGGTAACAAACAACTCAAAGTAAAGAAGAAGGAAGATTCAAAGCTTATTCTTACTCCCCTTTCTCAATCACTGAACCTGTTCTGACCTGAAAGAAAGCAACAAAACCCCTCAAACACACCGACGAGTGTCATATATCAACCACAGTACACATTGTGTAAGTGACGCTACATACCCAGAAGAGAAAGTTGAATATAAACATCAGGTACTTGATGCACTGTAGTCCCCCCATGGCTTCAGATTCAGTTGTTCTTTAAGAGGATAAGTCCAAACACAAAAGTTCCCTGCTCGAGAGTGACACCGTCTCCTGAACCCGTGGGAAGAAGAATGAAAAGGAGAGGAGTCTAGCTGCTGGATTTTTGTGTGAGCCACACCCTTAGCTCTGCTCACCTGGGTGTACTCAGAGAGAGGAAGAGGAGGAGGAGGAGGAGGGGGAGGACTCACAAAGAGAGCAGAGGGGGGGAGGTTCTGCTTCAGGGGGGTTTAAGCAGACACATCAGAGGTGCAAATCAGGGCAGGTGAGAGCAATTAACATGCAGGTATATTAGTATGGAGGATGCATGTGTGAAAAAGTGCTGCTTTAGATCAACAGAGTCAGAACAGGAAGCAGGAAGGGGAAGAAATAAAGCAGAAGCACTGCGGCTGCTGACAAGACACAAACATGAACACAAACATAATAAGTAAAACCTATAGAATGTAGAGGAAGAGGTCAATCAATCTTTATTTTTAAGCACCAAATCACAACAAATCCTCGGGGAATCCACAGGATGCGTGTGCGCCGCGTTACGGCTGCGACACGGCTCTGCTCCGTCCCGGGGCTTTCGCCCTGGTCCATAGGATGCGTGTTTGGAGCGGCGCGCACTCCGGAGCAGGAAACTCAAGATCCCTCGAGAACTCCAAAACGCGCGAGAACAACACAGTATAAACTTTTCCTCGTCCATGGTGTCGGATATCTTTTGAGACTGACGTCTGGCCCGATGCCACAGGTTATGACGTAATGTTGAAGAAGTGGTGAAATTTACGATCTTGTGTTTGCACATGGTGTTTATTTTGAAAGTGAGCGGATGTTGCATACGATCCTCGTGCCTGACTTCCGGGATAGTTCGATCATTTCTGTGTCGATTGACGCGTGCTGGGCGCGGGGAGCGGCGAAAATAGACTCCCCGCGTATCTCTGGCAGAGCGGCGCGGCGGAACGCTCCAGAGACGGAGCTGAGACGCGCCGCAGCGCGCCCTGTGGACTCTAGAGCATTGACTTGAATGGGAACCTATTTGCTGCGACGTGCGCGGCGCAGCCGTAACGTAACGCGACACATCCTAGCAGGTCTAGACCGTACTCTATGTTCGATTACTAACAAAGACCCAACATCAAGACCGGATCAGATCCAGTGCCATCTTCCAGACAGGACTCAGTCTGATCTCATCTTAATCCACCATGAGCAGAGCACTTTGCAGCATTTAGCAAATTACAGTGGCAAGGACAAACTTCCTTTAACAGGCAGAAACCTCCAGCAGGACCAGACTCATGTTAGACACACATCTGCTGAGACCATGTTGGAGAGAGGGATAGAGGGAGATGAAGAGAGAGAGAGATGATAGTGGGGAGATGGATAGTACTAGTTGTAGCAGCTGGAGTCTGGCACGTCCACAGCAGCAGGAACCTACGAGACAAGGGAGCTCAGGGACTCCAGAAAGGTCTAAGCCTATAGCAGTCTGAACCTTTAGCAGTCTAAGCCTATAGCAGTCTAAGCCTATAGCAGTCTGAACCTTTAGCAGTCTAAGCCTATAGCAGTCTGAACCTTTAGCAGTCTAAGCCTATAGCAGTTTAAGCCTATAGCAGTCTAAGCCTAAAGCAGTCTGAACCTTTATCAGTCTAAGCCTAAAGCAGTCTGAACCTTTAGCAGTCTAAGCCTATAGCAGTCTAAGCTTAAAGCAGTCTGAACCTATAGCAGTCTAAGCCTAAAGCAGTCTGAACCTATAGCAGTCTGAACCTTTAGCAGTCTAAGCCTATAGCAGTCTAAGCCTATAGCAGTCTGAACCTTTAGCAGTCTAAGCCTATAGCAGTCTGAACCTTTAGCAGTCTAAGCCTATAGCAGTCTAAGCCTATAGCAGTCTAAGCCTAAAGCAGTCTGAACCTTTAGCAGTCTGAACCTTTAGCAGTCTAAGCCTAAAGCAGTCTGAACCTTTAGCAGTCTAAGCCTATAGCAGTCTAAGCCTATAGCAGTCTGAACCTATAGCAGTCTAAGCCTAAAGCAGTCTGAACCTTTAGCAGTCTAAGCCTATAGCAGTCTAAGCCTATAGCAGCATAACTAAGAGCTGGTCCAAGCCTGATCCAGCTCTAACTATAAGCTTTATCAAAAAGGAAAGTCTGAAGCCTGATCTTTAAAGTAGAGAGGGTGTCTGCCTCCCGGACACTGACTGGTAGATGATTCCAAAGGAGAGGGGCCTGATAACTGAAGGCTCTACCTCCCATACTACTTTTAGAGACTTTAGGTACTATAAGCAGGCCTGCATGTTGGGAGCGTGGTGTTCTAGAGGGGTAATAGGGCACAGAATTCAGAGTCTCCTGAGTCTTCCTGAGTCAAGTTTATTGATGAATTCGGAAAGAGTTGTGAAAGTTTTATAATTTCAGAGTCTGAAACAAAGAATCTGTGGAATCTCTCCTGGATTAATGACATTAGGACTAACTGGATTATCTAAACCGATGACGATGAATCATTTCAACCCGGGTTATTGAATGACACGTTCAGAATAATTTTTAATCAGCAGAAAGGATAATCTGCCTCATTGTGGATTATTTAGGATGTGAGAAGAAGCAGGTATTGATGTGGATGAAGAGAAGTGAAAGCTCTACCAGTGTATTCACATAAACACACACACACACACACACACACACACACACACACACACACACACACACACACACACACACACACACACACACCTCCTGGGACTGGGCTTCAGCGTTGTTTGCAGAGGTAAATGGAGCTGCTCTCTGCTCCCAGTAGACCCAGTGAAACCAACAACACCAGCTTTGTTTGAGAGCCTCTCCCTTCTCTCTCCCTTTTCTCTCCCGTCTCTCTCTCTCTCTCTCTCTCTCTCTCCCCCTCTCTCTCTCCCCCTCTCTCTCTCTCTCTCTCTCTCTCTCTCTCTCTCTCTGCAGTTTCACTTCCTTCCCTCACTCCACCCTGAGTGACACATGTGGTTTAGAGTTTGGTTTACGGTCCAGACGAGATGTTAGGGTAAAAAAAAAATAATCTTGACATTTCAGAGACGGAGAGAAGAAAAAGATTCATAAGGAAGAAAGAGTCAAGTGTTGATTTCCCAACCTGTCAGAATGCTCTCTCTGACGCCCCCTGCTGGATTACATCAGCTAACCAACAAAAGATCTCAAGGATGCGAGTCTGAAACTTTGCAATGAGTGAAAAGGTGATCATGTAAACCAGAAACAAAGGTCCGACATCATGCAGACTACATCAACCACGAGCTCTTGCAGGGATGCAGAGTTTGTGTGTGAGACCACAGACCGCTCACCACTCTGACATCTTTGACTTAAAGTCCATCAATCATGTCTTCAGCTTCTTCTCTCTCCATTTTGCAGTCATTGTTGTTCCACATTTCCTGCAGACTGGAGTCCTTGAACCCCCTCTTTATTACAGAACCCCCAAACTGGTGGGGAAACTTTTTGGGGTTTGGGTAGAGTACCTCGCTTTCATCTGTCATCTCCTCTGATGTGGTTTGCGCTGCAGTAGAAGAGATGGCTAGCTTCCTCTTTTGCTCATGCTGCTTCATATTTGTCAAAGCAACAAGCATAAGAACCACATAATCACATTTAATGTTTTTAAAAAAGACTGTTATTGTTGATATCGGTTATTGTGACAGCCGTGTGTCTTTCAGTGTCTTTATCTTTTGATTTGTAGTAAATGATTTGTGGAAAGCTTAAAAATATCAGCTTTAAAGATATTCCCTCCTCTCTTTGTTTAAAGGATGTTTCAGAGAAGCAGGCCAGGAAGGTATTTTTCAAAGAAGGCTGAATGCTGGTGGTGCTAGCTCTGCTAACTTTAGCCACATCATTGTTTACCTGTAGATTCTGTGATCTCATATTAAACCATTTTAAATGAATTATGCTGAATTTTAACTGCTTTGCTGAGTGTTTCCTACCTTAAGATTATTCTGTGTGTCCATGTTTTTAATAAGAAGTGACGATATAACCAGTAAAAATAATATTTATGAATATACTACAATAATATGACTCTAAATCACAATAAAAAACGTGTCTTTAAATGCTTTAGCCTGTCTTTAGAGTCTTTTTATTTTGCACTGTCAAGCTGATTGAGAAACGGTATTTCGTTTCACTGAGAATGAAAATACTAAAAGAAATGACAATAAAGTGAATCTTGAAGGATCTAAAATAATGGTAGCTAACGGCAAAAATCCCAGCTGTAGCCATTAAATGTTTGATAAAATCAAAATATATAGTACATTTGAGGCAAACATTTCACAATTAAATGATAATCATGACATTATGTTGCATGTTATGGCTTATCAAATGATTCTCTGTAGCAGAAAAATTATTTTACTATGCCGGGAAGTGTAATTTGTTGACTTTTCACAGTAACTCCTAAATTAGTTTGGCACCTCAAAGAAATTAAGGGGCACCAAATCTCCCCCAGAGTGCTAAATTGGCTCAGAGCAGCCCTGAATGTTGTCAAAAACAGCATCAAATGTTGTTTTGTTTCATATTTAGCTCACTTTTAACATTTTATGCCAGAACACTGATACTGATTATATCAGGGCGCATGCGCAGTGGGGAAGTTTTATGATAGATCATTTAAAAAGGATAAATTGATTAAATAATAATAAAGAAAAAAAAATCAAGGTATTCTTTAAATAGTTTGAGACAATATGCATATTTTAAAAAAACAGGAAGTAGCTAGGATCGTCTCACCTGATTATTTTTGAACAAATTAGGTCAATTAATGAAATATTAAAATATAGTTCCTCACCCAGAAGACGAAGTTAAAGATGAAGAGGGCGTACTTGACGCAGAGTTCCCAGCTGCTCAGAGCCGTCATCCCTGCGGTGATAATTCACGGTGTTAACTCGGGATTAAACGGATCTCTGATTCTCTCCGGCAGTTTGCCCGTTTTTACTCGGTCTGTCTGATCACTTCGGCCACACTCGTTAAGTTCCGTCAGTGCTCGGCTCGGGCAGGACCAGAGGCAGTACAGAGAGGCTGATGTGAGGAGGGAGGAAACAGAGATGATGAAGTGATGAACACCCACAGAGGAGACAGAAACAAACAAACAGAGGGGTTTCTGTCTCTTCTTTTCATCCTCACTTCTTCATGTCTACCTTACAGTTCAGACTGTGATATTTCATCAGGTTTCAAATTTGTGAAAAACTGAGAGTCTGATTTGATTTAAAAATATGAACTGAACTACTGCACACGTGGTGTACTTACTATTCACCAAGTTACACGAGCCAGAATGAATCTTATTATGTAAAAGTAAGGAGTTAATGCATTTAGTCAAAAATAAATGTCCCACAAGATTAAAATTATCAATATTTCTCCCATATTTGTACCAAATAATAATAATAAGTAAAATAAAACAACAGTTTGTAAAATCACACAAGGCAAGATAAAGAAATAAAACATATTATTTCAAAGACATAAAATTCCCCTAAAATAACTCTAAAGGATTCAAATTCTTAAAGTATTTTTCTTAAAATGGTTAACCTCAAATAAAGAAATACAATTCAGATTAAATCAGGAAAGGCTCTACGATGAAGAGGGGATTTAAAAGAGATTACTTTCTATCACATTTTCTTTTCCTCCTAATATCTCATTTACTGCCTTTATGGCTTTTAATAGTCTTGATTTATTTATTTATCTTACTGCTTTTATCTCTTATTATACCATCACCTCTTGTAGTCTTAAAGCTTCTTAGCTTTCATTTATTCTATTATAATTCCTTGTATCATTTTTATCCTTAAATGTTTTATCTGTATTTATGATTTTATTCTGTTTTTTTTTATTTCACCTTATTTCCATTCTTTAGTGTTTCTCTCTTATTGTCTAATGATCCAATTCTGATATAATCTTCTTGATATAATAACAACAAAATAAGTATTAATGTGTTTTATAAGTATTATTGTTGTTATGTAATTAATTTATTTTACTTATATATATTTAACCTTTCTCTCTGTTTATTTATTATATAATCATTTATTTCTTTAATCAAATTTTTTTCTGTATAGGAGAAGTTGACTGTCAGGTGTTATGCCTTTATTTCTACATTTGTATACAACTTTTTTCATTTTTTGCAATTGTGAAAAAAAAACTATAAACAAAAAATAAAATAAAAGTATAGTTGACCGGATGTTTATGTTTATGACAGTAAATTACTTGAAGCGTTGCTGCTTTGACTCCTTGCCATCAATAAAGGAAAAAATGTCCAAAAACATGACTTTAAAAAGCTGCTACCACTGGAGGATGCACTTTTTGTTTGTTTTTCTTGACAAAAACATGTTTGCTAATGTTGGACTTTGCAGAAAGAGTAACACAAATGAAAACAAAGATATAAGAGAATGAACAAACTGCCTCACAAGAAGCTGAAAACAAACAACTCCTGAATCCTGGCGTTGCAGCACGGTCACATTTATAGAGCGTGATCTTTAAACCTCATTACCATCCTTCAAAATGCCATAAAGGTCAACACCAAACATAACCACACTAGTGTGTGTCTCTCTCTCTCTCTCTCTGTGTGTGTGTGTGTGTGTGTGTGTGTGTGTGTCTCTCTCTCTCTCTCTCTCTCTCTCTCTCTCTCTCTCTCTCTCTCTCTCTCTCTCTCTCTCTCTCTCTCTCTCTCTCTCCCTCTCTCTGCTGGAAATGTGACTGTTTGTTTCTTCTTCTGTAGAACAAAGACGACAGTGTGACCGGTCAACCCACCACTTTTTGTCTGCAGCTGCCCACAGACACACTCTGATGATGATGATGATGATGATGATGAAGGAGTACAGTGCAATCCAGCTGACCAGCACCACGGCCACAGGAGTGATATGACTGTAAACACTGTCAGGATGACGGGATGAAGCTCCTGTTAGTCTTGTTCTCTGTTTAACCACAGCTGATCGTGTGCAGATAGAAAGGCAGCATGTGACCTTTAGTGTGTGTTTAAGACTTATTCATAAAGTCTATGGTATAAGACAAAATCTCACAAGGATTTATAAGCCTGTGAATTAGCAATAAGAGCAGCTTCACTCAGATTAGATGGAGTCTAAACTGTGTCTATAGCATCCCAGTCCTCTCACTGAGCCTGATAAAAGACTGAGTGTGCTGCTCTGTAAGACAGCATCGCCTTCATCTCCCTCATGGTGTGTTTGTGTGTGTGTGTGTGTGTGTGTGTGTGTGTGTGTGTGTGTGTGTGTGTGTGTGTGTGTGTGTGTGTGTGTGTTTCGGTCTCCATACAATTTGCCGTTCATCTCCTTCACCCATTTACAAAGCTCCCCTTCAAAGCTGCAGCCACCACCTCCAAGTGTGTGTACGTGTGTGTGTGTGTGTGTGTGTGTGTGTGTACGTGTGTGTGTGTGTGTGTGTGTGTGTGTGTGTGTGTGTGTGTGTGTGTGTGTGTGTGTGTGTGTGTGTCAGAAAGGGTCACAGAGAGGGAGACGAGGCAGAGGAGGATGAAGAGTCACATTTTTAACATTTTTCCAGTTTTAAATCAACCAAGTTTCACATTGTAACTCAAAAATGTGAATAAAAATATGACAGTTTCATCTTTAGATAAGAGGTAAAGAAGTTAAATCCATTGACTGTATAAAATAAAATCTCTTCTCTGAGAGATTCTGAAGAAGAAACACTTTTTTCATTTGTTTGGGGGTTATCGCCCCCTGGTGGTGAATGTCAGAAACTACAACAACACAAATCAGACCAATGACACTTCATTCAAAGGACAAGAGACACATTTAAAGTATAATGTGTAGTCATAAATGACATTCGATTGCTTTATTATATAGTAAATTATATTATAAATATGTATACATGTGTGTAACATTAGTTTATACCTCTTATTTTATTTTATCTATTTTATTCATTTTTACTACTTATTTTTTCTCTTCTTTTTCTTCTTCTTCTTCTTCTTCTTCTTCTTCTTCTTCTTCTTTTTCTTCTTCTTTTTCTTCTTCTTCTTCTTCTTGACACCATGTTTGTGTTGCTGCAACCACCAAACTTCCCACTGGGATCATAAAGTATTATTTTATCTTATCTTATATCTTGTAAAACTTAAGTTGAACATTGTTGTTTCAAAAGAAAATTTCCATTATAAGTTCTGAGTTTATTCAGAGATAAAGGCAAAAAAATATACACAGGCCTACTGAAAACGTATAAACCTGTATAAAATACCAAGAATAAATAAAAATTTTGGGAGGAATTTTGAATCCATTTATGATTTGTCAAAATTGAACTTATGTCAATGTAATCATAATATCTTGTAATATTAACAATATAAAATCTAATATTATACTTGTACTATTAATATTCTAGTAATCGTGTATCTAGACTGCTACTTTCTTTTTTATTTTCAAATATTTTATATATATTCCCTTTGAATTTATTATTTTATTTTTATATTTTTTATTATTTCGTTTATGTCATTAGATTTTTTTTTTTACCTCCTTTATGTATTTATTTGATATTCATGTTTATTATTTGTGTTTGAAAATGAACTCGCATGTTACTCTTTTAAATCTAACTCCCTTTAAAAACATCTTTATGTTCATGTTCTTTCTAAAGTGTAATTGATAACAGACTATAATAAGAGCCTGAGGTGTGAAGGGAGGACCAGGAGGACCAGGAGGACCTGTTCTCAGAGGTAATGGGCTTTAAACTCTTTAAACTGATCCTTCATGTAACTTATAAAATAAATGTTTATCTTCCAGCCAATCAGGAGCCTTCCTCTCCCTGAGCGGACCAATCAGAGCGCTCTGTTAGGAGACGGACTCAGCAGCGGCAGTTCACCTGCTCAGTGATCAGGGACAGGAGGACTAGAGGAGAACCCTGATCCGTTCTTTGGTGCTAAACTTAGTCCAGCACAGACTTTAACCCATGGAAAGCCACAGAGGATCCCCGTCCTCGCACCAAGGTGGAGGCTGACCCCCCAAACTTTCCTCCAACTGCTCCCCGGTCCCGTCATGGCTCGGACCGGGTCCGGGACCCTCCTGTACCGCCGGAACATCAAGCTGGACTCGTTCCTGAAGAGGAACACGGAGCGGGCGGTCTACGAGAGGATCCGGGCCTACGAGCCGTGTGTGGTGGTCTCAGCAAGTGGTTCCATCAACAAGGTCTACATGCACGTGGTGCTGAGTGATGAGCGCGTGTACCTGACAGAGTACCCTCCGCGCGCGCTCACCTCAGCCTGCAGCTTCAGGCGCGTGCGCGACATCGAGCTGGTGAGTTAACCGATCAAACGAACCGATTAATCGACTCACAGAGACTCAAAGTCGATTCATTCATTCCTTTAATGACCTGATTACTTTAAAGAGATTGTCTCTAAAATATTAAGGAGTTAAAGTTTCACACAAACAATTTATAGATTTCAAAATGACTTTTAGAATTGATGTTTGGTCCTCCATCTTGTTTTTTCATAGTTTACATTAAATGGGTCGTTGAAAAATAAGCCTCAAAAAAAGTTTTATTTTTTTAAGTATTTCCAGAATGGTCGCAATGCATATTATTGTGTCCGAATCCATTATTTTCTTTTGAAATAATTTGTTATTTTTAAGACATACATCAATTGATTCTATAAAACCTGCTTATTTTGAATACAATTTCAGTACATTCAAATATTGAGATTTATTTTATTTTAAGTATCTCAAACCCTGTAAATGTCAGGTGGTGCAACCGTCCGAGCAAGTGAACTGACTTAAAAAAACATTATAAAAATTTATTTTAAGAATAACATGTTCAAATTAAAACACCATGGCAGGATTTTACATATAAGAGCTTTGAAATAAACATCAGTTCATAAATATCAATAGTTTAAAGGCACTTAAGGTTATTTAAAAACTTTTGTCCAGTAATTTCCATGTTCTCAAATGTCAGGGTGGCACCACCGCTCTCATGGAGCTTTTATTTTGAAAGTAAGTATTTATAATAGACTTCATATTAAATAATTCAGAGGACCCTACTAATTGTCATGGCTGAGTTAAAAGGTTTGTAGATGTCTCTTAAATAATAATAGAAAAGCTTTTATCAACTTATAGGTGGACGGTAACACTTTCCATGTCAGGTGGTACAACCAACCTAAAGCTGTAAAAAATTATATTTTAGACCTGGCCAATAGAATGCAAAAATACTAATATATTGTAAATAAAAAATACACTCACAAAATAAAAGTGTGTAAAGCACTGTAACCACTCTAAGGGATACTTACTGAAACTTTCAGGTAGAATAAATGACAGGAAAGTATTTATATTTTGACAGATATCTGGCTGCGCCACCTGACATTTTTTGGGTGTTCAAGTTAAGAAAAGGGAAAAATATATATATATATATATTTAAACACTTAAAAAATATTTTGAACGTACAAGCCTTGTTAGAACACATTACTCCAACAAAAAAAAATGCATTGCGACCATTCTGGAAATACTTTAAAAAAAAAAACTTTTTTTGAGGCTTATTTGTCAACGACCCATTAACGGTTCACTTAGCAAAAACTACCAACTCGAGAAACTGGCAACCAACTTTTCGCTCCATTGAGATACTAAGCTGACTTGACAAAATTTCAAAAACTCCTAAAATTGAATCAACCGTCAAATTAACTGCTGATTAATTTTACGGTGATCAAGTAAAAGGCTAATCGACTATTCGTCAGGAACAATTTGAATTTTGAGTGATGCCCAAATATTTCCCAAACAAAAACAATACAAAGACATTTTTGGCCGTCACATTTGGAAATCTGGAAAATGTAAACATGATTGTCTCCAATATGTTTGGGACTCTACGCAAATATTAACGCTTCAATTAGCAAAAGCTACCAACTCGAGAAACTGGCCACCAGTTTTTAGTCGTTAACCATCAGAAGGAATGTCAGAAAACACCAAAGCTTCATTTCATATTTCTTCTACCAGTGTTGAAGGTTAGTTGGATGAGTGACCAATAAACCTTAGGCCTGCAAATTCCTTTTAAAGAGACTTTTATTTATTTATCTTTTAGTTTCAAGGACCACATTAATTAACATTTCTGTAATATGCCAGAGTTAGCCAAAAGGCCTGTTTCCATCCATAGTCCCTGCCAGATGTTGAAATAGGCTCCCTAAGAAGAACCAGACTTCTGGTATCTTGTGCACCGGTTATTGAGGCAGAATTCATTAACATGTAACATTTACGATTGAAAACGTGCAAACACAATTTTTTTTTAACAAACTAATAAGAGTTAGTTTTAAGTTATTAAAGTTTATAAACTGTGTTTTTTCAGTTTTTGACACTTAAACTTTGTACCTGGCTGTAAAAGTTAAGGCCTGAGATCATTTTATGAAATATGGAAACTGATAAAAATGTCAGTTATAGGGAGGATGTCCTTAAATCGCCTACGTTGACAATATGCATCAGAGAAAATGTACAAAATGTCATTTATTCTGTAAAACAGTTTCAAACTTTAATTGATCAACATATCATATAATTGGTACATCAAGTAAAGCTCTACTTAAAACCATATACTCTACAACTGGAACTACAAATTTACCATTTTTTAGATGCAAAGGGAAAAGGGAATTCATATTGGCTGATAAATAGAAATAATATATTAGAACTCCCTGCAGGACATTAAACCCTTTTTTGAAATTTAACATTTTAACATTAAGTTATTATTTTTGGTTTGGTGGCAGAAATGATCCAACCACCTCTGTAAGGTCGTATTTGACCTTTTAGATACCTGACAGACAGACAGTCTGAATATCAGACAGCATGTTCAGGTGTTGTGACTGTAAATGTAGCCTGTACTGTAGCATGCTTTGCTCTTGTTAAACGTGTTATAACAGCATTAACCGAACAGGAAACTGTGATCCTCAGATCACAGATTAAACACTGAGTGATCCAGTCCAGGGTACTGGGACGGTGAAGTAGATTCAGACTCTACATAATCAGAAGAATCAGAATCAGAATCAGAAGAATCAGAATGAATGAAATGAATGAAACTGGACATGACGTGTGGTCTCTGTGAGAGCAGCAGTGTAGCTGAGTGAGTGCAGCCTGTAAATACCATTTATCTTGTTATGTCATGTCGGTAAGAGGTTAAAGGTTTAACTTCTTCCACACTGACTTAATCCTGTTTACATTAAACCGTCAGATTATGGCCCGTGTTGCCGGCGCTGAGCTGCCCTCGGTGCGGCCTCTGTGGGTGTTAACTTTTTATATTAAGACGAGGAGTTAGTGTTTCCTCTGGATCTTTCCTCCTGTCTGGTTGGAAACTCTCCACCAAAAAGAAATGGAATAATCTGGTATTAGAACACTTCATCACTTCATCACTTCATCACGTCTCTCTGGATTCAGCCACCTGAGGCAGGTACAGAAAATGAGGAGAGTCTTATTTAACTGATTTTGATTACTGTTTTGGGTCGTCACTAATGAGTGTGGACGGATCAGCTCAGGACAGGGAGGCTGAGTCACATGAGAGCATCCTCATTAATATTCAGAGGGGTAAACTGATATAAAATGTGATGAAAGTAAAATTAAAAATAAGAAAAAATATATGTAAAAGAAAAAAAAGAAATCCAAGAATGCTTGAAAAATCTGTTTGAATAAAATAAATAAGAGAACAAAATGTAAAAATGCAGACCCCCCCCAAAATCAATAATAATAGCAAGCATGAAAAATCAGTGTGAATAAAATACAGAAAAATAAGAGAACAAAATGAAAAATATGTAGAAATGTAAGAGCCCCCTAAAAAAAAATAATAAATTAGATAAAAAATAAAAATGTGATAAAAGTAAAACTAAAAAGAAGAACAAATAAATGTTAAAAAAAATAGAAATAATAATAGAAAGCACGAAAAATCAGTGTGAATAAAATACAGACAATAAGAGAACAATATGAAAGAATGTCGAAATTGAATAACCCCCCAAAAATAATGATTAATAAATAATAAATTAGAAGAAAAATAAAAATGTGATAAAAGTTAAATTAAAGATATGAACAAAAACATGTTAAAAAAAAGTAATAGTTATAGAAAGCTTGAAAAAATGTGTGAATAAAATACAGAAAAATAAGAGAACAAAATATAGAATGTAGAAATTTATAAAACCCCATCACCCCAAAAATAGGAGAAATACAAAATATAGATATGAAAGAGAAAAAAATTAGAATTTTTTTTTTTTTTAAAGTCAAATTATTAATAGTCTTAATTATTACCCTCTTACCCTGTAATTTAAAAAAAATATTTTTGATAAATTTTCCATGAACTCTTTTCTTTATGTGTCTCCTTTACAGCGCACTCTTTACTTTATTTTGTATGACTTTATATTTCCCTTCTCCGCAGATAAACGACCTCCCAGAGTTCCTCAGTGGTAAGGACAGAGAGTTCTGTCAGCACATCCGCATCACCTACCTCACCGAGAAGCCCGCTGCGAAGAGCCGTGATTGGCTGAGGAGACTTCCTCCTGCAGTTTCACCGTCTCGCAGAAACAGCCACTGCCCGACAATAAAGCACACCTTCGAAGGTAAAGATAGAGTTAACCTGTTTTAAAGAGGAGAATAAACAGCTATCAGTGTGGATTATCTAACTGAGACTATCTGTTTTATTTCATTTGAAGTTTAAAGTTTAAATTCCTCTTCTCCAAAAGTGGAACACTTCAGAGCTCAGGTTTTCAAACGTAACTTTAACCACTCTGTGTCTTTGTTTCCTCCCCTACAGAATATCCTGCACACAGGTGAGCATCACACACACACACACACACACACACACACACACACACACACACACACACACACACACACACACACACACACACACACAGGTCTGTGGTTTGATAGGTGATATCTCTGTGGAAGCTGAGACTGGCTGTGGTGGCTCTTACTTTTTAACCATTTGAGATGAATACTTTAAAACCTGAACCTCCAGCAGCCGTATTTATTACTCAGTCTTATTCTCTCCTACTCGCCTTCAAGATCCAGATCCGGTTCAGTGGTTTAAAGGGGTCCTGATTGCATTAAAGTCACAGGACTGGATTAGACCTTTAGATCTAACTGTGGTCAGAAAAGGATTACAAAATCAGATATGATGACGTGATAAAAGCTCGGTTTCTATAAAGATAAAACTTCTCCTTCCAGTTTGTGTTGGTCAAGTTTTGGATGAGGCTTGGAGTAACACAGTTCCAACAGGAAACCTGGGTTGCCCTAGTTAGAGTAGAGGGCTGGATTTAGGCTGGATTACAGGAACAAAATGTAACCTAGACTTGAAAGTCACGTACGGGAGCTACGCAGACCTATGCATGTAGGCTACACAGAAGTATAAAACAGGCTTAACTTTAAAAGCCTGTTCTTTGATCAGGTGGATACTTGGGACAAAGTAAACTGGATCTCCTGATCTGGTATAACAAAAACTGGATTTCCAAATCTAGATCAGTGTCACCCAGATTAAGATTCAGTCTTTCTCTGTCACCTGTCCAAACTGTGCCGCAGAGATTCAGTCTGGGAGTCACGGAGACAGACAAACTCTCCGAGCTATAAAACCTTTAACAGCTGTTTCTGTCTGGAAGAGAGGGAGAGGGGGAAACGACAGGAGCTGTGAGTGCACATGTGTGTGCTTTAAAATTCAGACCCTGGAAAGTCAGAACAATGAACTCAAATCATCTTTCACTTTCAGCTGGAAAACAACTAAATAATGTGACAGGTGAAAGCAGCCTCTCTGTGTGTGGCTGTGTAATGATCGTCTGCTGCGTCTCAGGTAGCTCATGACTTATTCAGACGCAGCGGCCTCAGTTTACCTGTGAAAAGGAAAGAAGTACAACAAGAAATCACCAGAAAAACTGTGAAAACACTCAAAGTGCATCACTTTTTCTGTATATGAAATATTTAACATTCTGTGCTGCAGCTTTAGGCGGTGATCAAACATTTATTCTAAGTTAAATCCTTCCATATATATTTTTTAAAGCTGAACCGTTTAATGAAGGATGTGTTTGTTGATTTGTTCAGGTCTTGTGGGATTCCTCTTCTTCTTTAATTCCTCCGTGTTGCGTTTAAAGACATCCCCCGTGCATCAGTCAGGAAGCACTCTGTTTCCTGGGAAGAGACGAGAGGAAGCGTGAACAGATTTACTGTCACTGAGCGCTGAATTGTTGCCCGGTGACAACAAATGCCACGCCGCTGTAAAATGTGATGGGTGCGATGTAAACACGTCTCATGCTCGAGTGTAGCGCACCCCTGGGAGGTCATTAAGAAAGAACACACACGCACACACACACTCACACACACATACTCACACTCACACACTGAGATGGTCTAACTTTTGGGCCATAAAAAAGTTGAGAACCTCTAAAGCAGAAATAAAACTACCCTTCAGTCTTCACCTTCACTGTTTGTGACACCAGGAGCTTCTCTTTAAATGTTCCTCATGTGTCCCTCACAGAGTCAGAGAGCTTTCTGTTTTTATGCTCCTAAACTCTGAACTCTCTGACTCTGGACATTAAAACATCGAGCTCTCTCAGGGTGTTTTTAAAAGTAAACAAGCATCTCACCTTTTAATCTGGCTTTTAACTTGGATTAATTTCCTTTTAGCCCTGGACTGTATTATTAACATCATGACCATTGTTAGAGCATCATTTCAATTTTTTAATTTGTTCTATCTTATAATATCGTATTTCATTTTTTTTCTGATATTCATCTGATTTTATTTTATAGATTTTTTTGTGTTTTTCTGATTTTATAGATTTTTAAAATTATTTCATTATTATTCTTATAATTTTATTTGATTAATTTTTTTTTGTAATATATTTTTGTGATTTTATTCTATTGATTTTTTTGTAATTACTTTTTGTAATTTTTTTTGGTGAATATTGATTTTTAAATTATTTAATTATTATTATTTCTTTATTTTTGTATTGATATGTTTTGTATTTATTTTATTTTCTCTGATTTTATTTTACAGATTTTTCGTAAAAAGAAATTCTGATTTGATTTTATTGATTTTTTGTAATTATTATATTTTTATTTTACTGGTATTTATTTGATTTATTATTTTACAAAAAGAAAAGCATGTTCTGTGTCTTCATGGAAAGTTTACGATCATCCTCATCTCTGATTTCTTCCTCTCTCTCTGTGTTTTCAGGAACCAGAATGAAAATGAGACGGAGGAAGTCCTCATGTTACCGCCCACACGTTCTGCCTCCTGGCCCAACCAGGAGTCTCTGGGCCTCCTGAAGGTCCCACACCCTCCCACACAGCCTCCCTCCAAATCCCCCTCCCTTTACTCCCGCTCCAGCTCTTCATCTCCGTCCCCCTCGGATCAAAGACTGAACATCACTGAGACTGGACAGGTACGGATGAATGGAAGCGAGGCCATCAAGGCTGTTTGTGTTTTCCTGTGATTTAAATGGGCGACACATCAGACAGGAAACGCTGCCGGTCATTAACATTCAGAAGGTGAATCAAACGGCTGTGGAGCTTCAAAACAACGTACACCTTTTTATGTATATGAAGATCAAAGCAGGAAATTAGCTTCACAAAGATGAGAGCCTCACCCATCCTTTAATACAACATATATAACCACACACTGCTTTGTTTATATGGAAATACAAATGTTTGATGTACTTTTTTAACTCTGGTTTGAGGTCGTAACATATTTTGATACTCCTGAATACCTCGATGTGGTTTCAGGTGCAGAGGAGGATCGGGTCAGTCCTGTCTCGCCTTCTGAGAAGAGACGAGGGGAACAACAAAGAGGGGATGGAGGCCGAGCTGCACCTTTACGCCGTGTCGCAGACTTCAAGACTTTACCTCCATCTCCAGAGCTCGTGGTTCAGCTTCATAATTGTGAGTCGTGACAAATACACACGTTCACGAAAGTCCACACAAACAAAACGCGAAGATATTCCTGTAGCTGCTCTTTGAAGCGAGCTGAACTCACACAGGAGTCAACATTAGATGTGTCGGGACTATTCTTAGCAGAGGATTAATCCACATTCGGTGCCCTAGTGAGTATTTAAAGCAGCGGGACGGGGAAGCACCGTCTGGAGGCACATACCACTTAATGCAACGTCATTCAGGATCACACTCGTTAAAAGAGGTCATTATTTTTTTAATTAGTTATATTTGGTGGTATGGCTGTGTCTGTTCGTCTGGGAGCTCTCTGCCCTTCCACTTGCCGAAGCCTGAGGTGGGGAGAGCATCAGCAAAGACCCCCGGGACACCGAAAAAGAGCAAGCATCAGTGACAATACATATGACACTGGTGAAATCAGACACAGCAGAAAGGAGGAGCTGGGGTAGAGGTGGGTTGCAAAGTGGTTTGAGGTGGGGAGAGCACACCATCCCCTCTCTTTCATGTGCATACATGAAAAGCCAAGGCAGGGAGAGCAGCAGCAAAGACCCCCTGGCTACAGAACAGAGCGAACATCAGCGACAATACATATGTCAGTGGTAAAATCAGACACAGCAGAAAGGAGGAGCTGGGTTGGAGGTGGGTTGCAAAATGGTTTGCCAAGAGCCTGACGTGGAAAGAGCACACTTCTTATCTCTTTAATCTGCATACATGATAAATTGAGGCAAGGAGAGCAGCAAAGACCCCCAGGGTACAGGACAGAGCGGCCTCAGGGACAATTCACATGACACTGGTAAAATCAGACAGCACAAATAAGGAGCTGGGCTGGTTTGCCAAAAGCCTGAGGTGGGGTGAGCACACCTCTTCCCTTTTTCATGTGCAGCTAGGAAAAGCCAAGACAGGCAGAGCAGCAGCAAAGACCCCCAAGGTATAGAACAGAGCGAGCATCAGTGACGATACATATGACACTGGTAAAATCAGACGCAGCAGAAAGGAGGAGCTGGGGTGGAGGAGAGTTGTAAAGCTGTTTGAGGTGGGGAGAGCACACCTCCCTTCTCTTTCGAATGATCCTCTGCAAGGCGATATGTATCTTCAGGGAGAATGTTTTTACAGAGATACTCACTTTACCCATGTTAAGAGCTTGTGTTAACGTGTGTGTGTGTGTGTGTGTTTTCAGAGGTCCACTTTGTTGTTAGACCCGCTCTACAGAAGGAGGTGCAGCATTTCATCTTGCTACCCTCCCGACAAGAGGCTTCCTTCCATCAGGTAACAAACACACACCATACCTCAGCACAGTGAGTGTTACCGAGCTGAGTTATTATTACCTGTGACCTCCTGTGTGTGTTTCCGTGTGTGCAGCTTGGAGCGGACGGCTCACCTGTTCGGTCAGCTGAGTGCCGAGCTCCTGCAGGAGGAGATCGGCGTGGAGAGCCTGTACCTGCTGCTGCAGGAGCTGAGGACGGCCGCGCACCGGAACGTCACCCTGCGCAGACTCTTCTGGAGGGTGAGACGTTCAGACATGTGGTTTACAAACATATCATGACATACATGTGACTTATAATGTAACCATTTTGTTTATAAATAAATGACTTTAAACCAACTTTGTAAGCAAAACAATATCACAATAGATTTAAAGTGCTACATCAGGTGAGCTAAAGGTGTCCTCTGTTCTGTGTTTCAGTCCAGTGAGGTGTGTGCCTTCCTGGTTCAGACTCTGGAGGAATCTCTCCACGGCTGTCAGAGCCTCAGTGGAGTCTACACGGCAGATCAGCTTCTGTAAGCTCCAGTGTGTGTGTATGTATGATAGAGAGAAAGTGTGTGTGTGTGTGTGAGTGTGAGAAAGAGATAGTGTGTCAGATCTTACACCTTAATTCTGTCATCAGGGAAGTCGCTGTTAGAACCTGTAAGCTGCTTTGATTTTACACAACAAACTTAATGAAGTTTAAGGAGGTAGTGTGTGTGTGTGTGTGTGTGTGTGTGTGTGTGTGTGTGTGTGTGTGTGTGTGTGTGTGTGTGTGTGTGTGTGTGTGTGTGTGTGTGTGTGTGTGTGTGTGTGTGTAATGTTAAGTCTGTGTCTGGTGTATTAGACGACATCTACACTATGATCTGTTGTCCTCCCAAGGCCACCGTCGCTTCACCGACACGAGCGCTGAGCAGGGGAGAGTTTAAATCCAGAATCTGACCTCTAGATATTTCTAAATATTCTCATTTCTACACACTGTACCTTTAAAATGTCTAACAGTCTGACTTTACATCTCTGTGGTTTCTGGAAGTCTTAGGAAACCTACATTTCATATTGCATTGTCCATATCATCCCTAAACATGTAATATTTTCAGGCTGAGCACTCTGATCGTCCAGACCCTTGCCGTCATGTTCAGAGAGACGGAGGTTGAACCGGCCCGACACATCCTGCTCTCTGCCAAAAAGTAAACCTCTGACCTGTCCTCCATGATTCAGTCCTCTTATCATAATAACAGAGACATCTTGTTCCTGCTGTAAACACAGTCTTCATCAGTTTTCTTCTTCCTGCAGAGGCGCCCTGGCCTCCAGGATGCTGAATGCCTTGATATGTGATCCAGAACTGCAATCAGAGAACCCAGGGTCTCTGGCTGACTTAGAGGTTAGCTGCTCTCTTTACACAAACAGATCGATTCACTGTTTTTATTTATTATATATGTGACAGTCATCCTTCTCTGTCTCTGTCAGCTTCAGGCCTTACTAGCTGATTACCTGGATGCTGCCTGCTCTCTGCTCTTTGAGATGCTGCTTTTGGGCCAAGAGGTGAGTCTGGTGCTGACATTTCACTCTGAAGCCTCCTAAGATTTTTTTCTAAAAGCTACAGCTACACAAGTCTGAATGTTCTGATCCAGCACGTGACACTTCTCTCTGGTTTAGGCGAGCAGATGTTCCCCTGCTGACAACTCTCTGTACGTCGGTTGGATCCTCAGAGTCATGCAGCCTCACCCTCACTTGGTAAACTTCCTCACCTCTCTGTCCTTTAGTGTAGCAGTGCTGTGCATCACTCACAGACACAATAATGTCAATATGAGCAAAAACAGACGTATACAACATCCAGATGAAGCATTTCAATCTTAGCAGTCACCTGCTTTTGTTTGTGCTGTTGCTGACAAGCTTTAAATATAGATATTGACTCACAAATCATGTTTACCATCTCACATGGGTTGTGAAAAAACTGCCTCTATCTATAAGGCTGCATCTATTATCTAGAGTACCTCATATACTCCTCTATTTACTTCACTATCATTGCATATAAATCTGTTAGCATGTATTCAAAATTCAAGGAATCTGATTTGGACACAATCCTTTAAAACTTGACCTGACATGTGGTACTTTCCTCCTCTGTAGTTGGACTTTATCAGCTACCAGGCTCAGCATGTGGTGCTGGTTCTATCAGACCTGCAGGAGTCCTTCCTGAGTCCTGCTCAGTCTGTTCTGCTGTTCCAGCGCTGTCGCCTCCTGCTGGCCTGCCTGCAGTACAACAGCCAGCTGGCACAGCACCTCCGCTCAAATTTCAGAGAGGAGTTCAGGTTAGTGCTGCTCTCTCTCACTCCGGATGAAACTGTCTCTGCTGAACTGTAAGATCAGTCTGAGCTGAGTCTTTGTGTCTCACCTCCAGGTTCTCTGTGAAGATGTCGTACGCGAAGGAGAAGCTTCCACCTCACTACCCCATCAGCCAACCAACGCTGCGCTTGATCGAGCAGATCCTGACTCTGCACAGACTCTCTCACTCAAACACTAGTGCACTTACGTTTGAATAAGGACTGTGACTGTGGAGGCCTTTAATAAATGCTGTGTTTTTATGAGTTTTGCTTCAGAGAAGCAGTCCCAGCAGGAAGAGTAGCACTACTTTATGCATATAAAATGTACTTATAGCACAGAGACAATAAACTGTTGGACAAAGTAACCAAAGCACTAATCCTCTTTAGATTTCAAGTGTTTGCTTTCCCAGTTGTGCTCTTATTGAATTCAAACATAAAGAAAGGAACTCCTCGTGTAACTTAAACTTGTTTTCAAGTCTGATTGAACATTTCTCTCCTGTGCCGTGTTTTTCTTTTGGAGCTGAAAGAGATAAAACATACGGAGTCTACAGACATGCAAGCAGCTCTGTGAGACTGCACTTACAACACACAGAGCTAATAGAGCTAACATAACCACAATGACAACATGCTTTTTTATTGCTTTTTTTTTTTTTTTTTGAGGGGCAGGTCTTCTTAGGTTTGTTAGACAGGCCAGGAAATGTGCTGAGAGCTTGGGAAGACGTGCAGAGAAGGGTTGAGGACTATAGCCTCGATACATGGGGCGCACCCTTTAACTGCTGAGATGAACTGGTGTCCCGTTTTTGATTAATTCTGGCCTGATGTTTCAGTTTGTAAGATCTTAGCGGTTTACCAGAATGAGGGTATTGTTTACTAACCAAGAAGGAACTCTCGGAGCACACACCTCCACCTCCAAGACCATTTTTGTGAGTTTAATCCAAATATCATCCAAAATCTAAAAGATCTACATTTTATAGAGCCAATTCCACAGTTCCATGTTGATGGAAATGTCTTGATTTCAATCTAAGATACACAGCGTCAGCGTCAGATTAGTCGGACTCAGCTGATTGGCACAAAGACAGATTTCTCTCCCAGTCTTACTTATCAGGATGGTAGTAATAGCACATCAGTAGATCTGTTGCACTGTATTTCTGCAAGTTATTAATATGCTGATAGGCCTGTTTGGTTAACAATCTAATAGCGGTTATGAATGCAGTGTATTCACTTAGTCTGTAATGTTATCCTCCGTTACGATTAAAGCTGTTTAAAAGTTTTTTTTAGTGTTAAATGGTTGAAATAAGGTTATAAACACCTGTCAGGACTTTACATATTCAGTAAACAGATATATTCAAATCTAGACTTGAGACTGAATTCCTCAACCTGATTCCGCCCCAATAACATTTCTTTCTGCTGACTTGCTGTATGAATTGTACGTCAGTGCTCCTAAATGTGTCTATGCTGTTTGTCATGTTGTTTATCTGATGCTTAGATATCTGTAAATGTGCCTCAGGTGATGTTTCTAAATAAAGTTGAAAAGCTATGAAGGACTATGTTTCTGTAGAAAGCAGGAGCAAGTTATCCTGCGTTTTATACCTAGATTAGCTTTTGTTTTAAAAAACCATCATAACACAATTTATCAAACTGACTACATCTCTTCTTTATTGTTAAAAACAGATTAATAGATAGCTCTTGGGAGAAAAAAAGCCCCACTGGTCTGTAAAGAAAGCTGACTTGCTAACCAGAAATATCTCACCAGTGGGGATTAGCCACATAGCATGCTATTCGCGTCTAGCGCGTTAGCTTTAATACTTCTACAAACTGCATCAAATTCATGTAATATTAAAAACTCGTATCATAATATTTTACTGCTTATTGAAGTACATTTTCATTCAAGAGGCGTAACCTTTCTACTGGTTTTATTTTAGCCGAATTCAATGCTATCTTTAGCTGTGACTGTACTTAAGCTAGGTTAGCTTTATATCTGAGAACTGTTAGCTAACCTTCTTCATCCAAAAATGACTATTTGTTCCGGTAGAGTCGTTTTTTTATACATAAATATAAGCTAGCTAATATTCGATTAAAATTTGTATTTATAAAGTAAGTGTTTTAATTTAAGTGTGAAAATAACATCAATTTGTCAAGATTTAGCTAACAAAGAGCTAGCAAACTGGCTTTAACTGGTTTAAACTGGTTATTTAAGGCTATTTGCCTTTTCCTTAAGTTTAAAACAGATTGTAGCTAAAGAGATAATGAGTGGTTTAATTTTTTTGATGAAGTACGAACATAATAAACCTAAAATAAAGGATTTGCTGTGTATAAAAGCAAATTTATATTTTATATGTAGTACAAACACCAACTGTAGGACAGGTAATGGAGTTTTCTACACTTTCTTGTAGATATAGCTGCCTGTAGTTTTTAAGAAAGCCATATATATTTATTAAAATTATATATGAAAGGGAGAAAACTAGAAGTATCAAGCTTTACAAAAATATACAGTATCGTATATATTGAAAAAAGCAAATGTATGTCTGTTACTGACGGTAGCCCTGGAGCCATAGACTGTATAAAGCTTGGAGCTAGCGTGAACTTAAAGAAGCCAAAAGAAGACTTGCCTTTACTTTTTTACCTCTAAATGGTGGATGATAATAAAAGTGGTAGGCATAAAGACAATAGTCACTCAAATTCCATTGAGGTGATTTTAATTGTACAAAATGAATGATATAGATTATAACACCTAAAAATACTCTTGATCCATTTCTAACATCTGTGATTGCAATATTTTTTGCAGACCTGCAATATTTGGTAGACAGACATGTTCATTTATCACAAAAAAACATGTTAATAAAATACAATCAGCACATAACAGCCCATGTGAAACTTGTTGGAGTGGTATCCAGTACATTCTTGGTTTAGTGTTTAGAGGTGTGACTTTTTAGGAGTCAACAACATGAGAACAAAATTTCAGACATAAATAACATTACCCCCATAACCACATCTCAAGAGGATGAACAAATAAAAGTCAAGGTATCTGTAACTTGTGTGTCCTAAGTGAATGAAATGAAAGCCTGTTTTGCTCATAATCATACAATCAAAAACAAAAATTGTACGTTAGCAAACTGTTGCTATCTTGCTAATGCTTGTTGGTTAGCTACAATAGCTAGCTTTTGTAAAAAAATTAATTTTAACAGCAAATCTTTGATGATTATTTTTGTTTTGTATGACAGCTAAAAGCATCAGAAGACATCAGTTCTACAAAGAAGGCTGTAGCATTGGTGGTTAGCTACCAGTTTGCTAAAGTCAGGTAGCTGTATCCACTAATGATAAATGTTGGTACAAACTGGTACAAATACCAAAACAATACTTTAACAATCTTAAATCTGGGAATAAATTTTATCATGAAATACTTTTTCACTTTACCAAAGAAGCCTACATTTAGATTTTCTAAATTCTGACTTCAGGAACCTAAATATAAATGTAGTCATATTTTTTCTTTAAATTGCTTATTATTTAATAAAATAACATGTAAAGAAAACAAGATGGAACCAACAGCTCTAAAGAAGTTGTTGAAATATTAAATGCTATCTTTTGATAAACTATCGCTTTTCGACACTTGACACTGCTTTAATACGATCTCCTATTTGTTTCTTTGGCACTTGACAATGTTTAGAAGTGATAAAAAAATAATAATCACTGCCTAGTCCATTATGTTCTTGTAACAGAACACTTTGATGTGCGTTATAATGTACTTGACTTAAAAAATGTACTGTATATTTAAAGGCTATGGGCTGTTAAGAGGCTATGGTCCTTGGTTCAACTCCCAGAGTAATACCACATTTCATAAATACTCCAAAAGCTTACACAAAGTTGAATTTGAGAAAAAATAAACAAAGAAATTACCTTAAGAAAGATCTACTCTTCTATATTGTACAATCATACAATACAATCATTTTCATCAGAAAATACTAAAAACAATTATCCAATTTATTACCTGCTGGTCATTTCTGTGCAAAAATCCTCATGTTGAGTCAGTTTAGGTTTCACAAATCAGTGTTGGAGTAATTTGTGAAATATTTCTAAGTTGCAGTGGAGCATGAGTAGAAAGTAAACACTTCATGTACCTCATTTGAACGATTAAAGGCAGATATTGATTGGTTACATTCCTGTGTTATTTCTGATTTGATCAACAGACGTCATCAAACTGCATTAATTTCACATTTGCTCATAGAAACGTTTCAGTTGTTGATTAAACTAAGCAAAGACTTGATCTCTAGGAATGAGAACTTTATCAAAATAGAGGTCTAACTTGACCAAACCCAAAACTTTACCTGATAATTTAATATAATAACAAAGTATGACATCCTGTGCTACAAAATGCAACTTGATAGTGTTAAATGACAGCATTGCACCATGCTGAGACTCCTTCTTTCTGTTATCATTCATAGCCTGGCTTTGGGAGTCGTGCTGGAGTACAGGTGATGCTGTAGAAAAGCTAAGATCTTCCTCCAGGAGTCTTCCTGAGCGTCTGAGTGGGCTTTGGTTTTTCCTCCCCAGAGAACGATCACTGAAACACACAGTGTTATATTTGAGAAACAAATCTAATCCTAAAATAATCCCAGCATGCTTGAGTGAGAGCTTTGTAGATAATTCTCCCTAGGATCTTATCTCAACAACTCCCCAGACTTGTGTTGAACTCACCTTTCTCTTTTATGAAAGGTTTAATAAAGTTAGTCGCTCTGAAGTGAGGGGAGAAGGGCGGCTCGATGAGGTGTCCCGTGTCGGGGTACGTCAGTGTGGAGAGCAGGTGCAGGTTCCCTTGAGAACGCATCATCTGGGCGATCTGAGGGTCAGAGGTCAATCAAATAAGGCATATTTAGTTGTATGGCTCTGTTCTACATGGAATACCAAAGTCTGAGGCGGGAAGAGCACACCTTCCAAGGCAGGGAGAGCAGCAGCAAAGAACAGTGCTAGCATCAGTGATAATTACACTGGTAAAATCAGACACAGCAGAAAGGAGGAGCTGGGGTGGAGGAGGTTTACAAAAGAAAGCAACCTAAAGCAGTTTCATTACACCGCCCCTCTTGCTGTGTGCTGATTGGATGTGTAATTACCATCAATAAAATGACAAATGCACCAGACATCAACACGTTTTGCCTCAAATTAATGGGTGCAGACTTGTCCTAAGAGTCAGGTGTGTGATTGTGTGAGTGTGTGTGTACTCACGTCCTCAGCCGCCTCCACTGCCGGGGTGTTCTGATCATCATCGCCATTGACCAGCAGCATGGGACACTGAATTTTCCTCACCTAGAAGAGAACGACAGAATTGACTCTGATTGGTCAAATTCCCATAACAGCAGTAATTTATTTCTTAACAGAAACATTGACTTATTGTCAAATCAGCTCTGCCTGTTGACACTGTGGCAAAAATGTTAGAATTGAATGGGATAGAATAGAATGGAACACAATCAATCAAAACGGAACAGAATGGAACACATCAAGGAAGAACAGAATAGAACACAGCAAAGAAGAACAGAATGGAACATATCAAAGAAGAGTGAAGTGGAACACATCAAAGAAGAACGGAATGGAACACATCAAAGAAGAGTGAAGTGGAACACATCAAAGAAGAACAGAATAGAACACATCAAAGAAGAACTGAATAGAACACATCAAAGAAGAGCGGAATGGAACACATCAAAGAAGAACAATATTCCTGATAGGAAATGTGGATCCCAACTATACAGAGAGCAGGTATTCATCAAGTTAAAGTAGAAACTCATCCTCATTGGTTATTGGTGCATTGTGTACTTACGTCAGTTTTTTCTGCGGGGTCACTGGGGATTGGTAAACGCACATCTCGCCATATGTAGTAGTTGTTCTCATCGTAACGTGTCTTCAACTCCCTGTAGGTACATGGAATTATTCTAATTACTCAAACTGTTAAACATTGTGTTTATTTATGTTGCTCAAAGATCAGAACCTTACTTTTCTTGGTCTTTTTGGGCGGCAGCAATTGTTGCCCCAAATGGAAATAAGTGGTGTCCACTGATGCAAACGATGCAGTGAGGCTGGAACACAAGAAAAAATATATCAAAAGACAGACAGATGTCGAACCTGGCTCCAGGTAAATGACTAAATGTTTAAAAATAAATTTAACTCAAATATATTTTGCGTTTGTAACTAACCTTGATGTTTTTGCTCTCAGCAGCTATATGTAAAGCCAGAAGTGCACCAAGGGAAAGACCAATAATTCCTACTCTGTCTGGGATCACTTGAGGATGGTCCTTGACGATGTTAAACGCTGACTGTGCAGAAGAAGACAACAACAGGAAATGAAGAAAAACAAGGTGAGAAAAAAACTAATGTTTGCATCTGCAGGAACTGAAAACTAGAGAACAAGCTTCGGTTTCACAATGTTAAAAACACAAAGTTTTATATGAGACCCATAAATCGACTGATAGTCACATGATAATAACACAAACCTCAAAATATTGTAACTGTAGATCTGCTGTCTGGAGCTCACCCGGGGAGAAATACTCTAGCGCCAGAGATGCAAAACCATGAGACGCCAGCAAGGCCGAGCGATACTCCAACAGCCCTCCTCCACCTCCCCACATATCCAACAACCCAGGGAAGGGTCCAGGACCTGATGTATGGAGAAACTGGTTATTAGTAAAAATACTTCTAAAAGTAAATGTGTAAATGGAGTGAAGGTGTATTTGAGGTTTACCTGGAGGTATGAAGAGTGTCCCTCGCACTCCTCTCTCTTTGACCTCGATCCTCTGGACCCCTGGAGCCATGTACCACCTCTCTGTGAGCACAGAGGCCAGAGGTGACTGCTCTCTGAAGCCCTGGGTAATATGTCCGCTGTACACAGAGACATGGACCAAAATGGGGCTGGTGACGATCCTCTTTCTAAACCTGAAGGACGATTAAAAGAACGTTCTTTAAAGATGTCCGCTCTAATTTTGGGAGGTTGTAAAAAACATGTATATATAATGTAAATTAAAGGATCATTACAGCTCTTATCATCATATTACCTGAGACCTGTGCGGCTGCCTGGCTCAGGACGCAAACTCCACAACAACCCCATGGGTTCCTTTCCTGTGTACGTTCCCCCAACACTCACATCCTCTGCAGCTACAAAAGAATTGAAGCGTCAGCACAGAGGAAACAAGACAACCTGCAGGCAAACACTTGGACACTTGGACACACCTACCTGACACTATTCCTCTGTGATCACTGGTGTAGTGTCCGTAGGCCTCCCAGTAGTCCTTGTCTTCAGAGTAGATGAGAGAGTGAAGGGTTACTGGAGATGCTGGGGGCAGATTCTCCACCACCACTTTGAACGGCTCATCGACCAGAGCCCGGGTGGGGTGAACGGAGAGAATCGGAGGAATGGTCGGAGACATGGTGGCTTTGTGGACTGTAAAGAAATGTAAACACGTGTAAGTAAAGAAAGAGGAGGATAAAGTACACATGTTATCTCTGATTGTGTATCAAGTCTTCTTAAAGAGAAGACACTTTAAGAACATTCCTTTAAAATACTTCTAAACTATGAACAGTGTAGGACTTAAGCTGAATATCAAGCATGCTAACTTTGTTGTTTTGGTTCTTTTATTTAAAGCTAGGGTTGGTAATTTGAATTTAGCATTTCCTCAGAACTCGTCCATTTTTCTTTTTTTGCCCTTTTAGCAGGAGGAGCGATTACCAGTAATCGGGGTGTTAGCCCCAATTCTTTTGTTGACAGCTCGAGAATGAACACAGGAGAATTCATTCAGGTCTCAGAAACCGTTTACCGTGGTCACACATAAAGAAGTACAGCGCTGGTCTCAAAATGACAGAGCTCCCGCAGGAAATCAGCAACATGAGCTCCGAGTCCAGGATATGATAATCTTTTATAGAGTATCATCTTGAGAGGCGTTCAGTGAGGTGACAATACGCAGCCGTCTCCGTCTACGTATGTATCAAATGATACACACGTCTTCTAGACAAACCATCTATTGTTCACTAGTGTTCATTAGGAATATGATGTTTGTGTGTTGCTTCTCGGCCAGCAGCTGTCCTTGAAGCAGAGCTGATAACCACAAGTTTGTTCCTGCGTTATCAGCTGGCGGTAACACAGTGCTCTCAACTGACCTACTTACAGTACATCTTGAGGCTATAAGATATTAACAAATTAGTCAAATTATAACAGGGGTTTTGTAGTTTCTTGGCCATTCTCCAGTAAGCTTGAATCCTTCTGGTTTCTTTTTAGGCAGGCAGAACGGCAGGACTATATTTGATTGGTTCCTTCCATGAGGACCTCATGGAAGTGATTGGTTGTTGTTTTACTAGGTTTACTCCGGCTGTAGATAGCAGATTTTTTTCTAACTTTTAAAAGAAACACATCATGTATTGATCATAAAAAGTGTATATAAACCAGACTACCAATCCCACCTTGAAGTACAGACCATAGACTGTAATGGCAATAATGGACGTAGTCTCCGTGATGTCACCCATCTGTACCTGAGCGCTGTTTTGAAGCCAATCATCGGCAGGAGCCATATTGGAAATGCTAAACTCATCCCAACTTAGTGTGAGGTAAAGAGGCGGGCTTTGAGCCTCCTAGCCAACAGCTACAGTGTTCCCACCTGTCAATCAAGTCAGTCATGTCCTTATTTGGACAAAACTCGTAATCTAAATATCTTCTGTCTATCTTGTGTGTTGATAGAGAAAGTAGCTACTCAGACCTAAACAGTTTTTTGTACCAGGCTGTAAACATGTTTATTTCTGCTGTAAAGATCGTCTTCTTTGAATGGGTGTGTATGTGGTTTCTGGTGTTTCTGCAGCCAGCCTCTAGTGGACACTCAATGAACTGCAGTTTATAACACTTCCTGGGCTTGGGCTTCATATTTTGAGACCGAAGGTTGCCGCTTGGTACAGACTAAACTATAACCTGTTATCCACATATGATGAATTTCAAGGTTTCAACTTGAAGGATTTCTACATATCTTATCTTATCACCACTTATCAGTTATCATATCAGTTACTCCAATCCACTGTAGAAGGTAATATTTCTCATAACATGCCTTCATGTCAGAACTTTAGTTGCTAACTTTTATTATTGAATAATAATAATATTTGAATGCACAAAACATCTAATTTACCTTGCTGCTGCCTTACTTTATCACATTTTATTTTACTAAATTTAATATTTACTTATTTATAATTAAACATTTGTTACAGGGACCTCCCAGGTAAAGAACCAGGTGTTCTTGTATAACCGGTTGAACCTTTACAACCTTGACTTTTTCCTCGTGAAGCAGTGATTTAAAATGAGATCTGCTCATAAAACCTTTAAATTATGTCCTAATACTCTCACTGCTGTAATCTGCTGTCACTTTACCTTCTCGTGAAGTTTTCTGTCGCAGTTCAGAAACTATGAGAGGAAGTTCTGAGCAGGAACCTGCAGAAGCTCCTGTTGTTTCCTCAAACTTGAATCAAATGTTACTTCCGGTTAGGAGGAGACGTCAGCGGTTAGCAAAGTAGCCGAAATGTGCGGAACACCCACCTAACAGCTCACCATATAACCAGAGGAGTCTGTCGTTAGGGTGAAGTTGTGCATTAATCCATCACAGTAAACTTCACGGTAGCTCAAATATTAGCATAAAATCAGGAGAAAACATGGACGTGATGACGTTGCTGTCCAGTGACGGCGCGTCGCGTTCAGGTCCTGTCTGTAAAATATGATTATTCACGCTCTCTGATTTATGATTGGAAGAAAAAACACACTCAAAGTTAAGTTAGATGCTGATTTAATGTTAGAAACCCCACAAGAACGACTGACTCCTGCTCTAACTTCTTAATTTCAAGAAGTTTGAAGTAACTTTAACTTTCTAAGTCTTAGTTAAAGGGTCAATGGTGCGTTTGAGTCCTAGAGGAAACGCCGAAATCCTCTGGCATTCTATGGTTAAAGGGTTAAACAAAATGAGCGAGTTCAAAGGGCTAACTGATGGGTAAATAAAGATTATCATGTTAATATTATATATTTTATAATCAGGTATGTTGAAGTAAGTGCTCCTCTTTTATCAGATTTAATAAAATACATTTAAAAACTGAGCAGAATCTGAACCAGCAGCATTACACATTAATAAACCATGTATTTACACACTAAGACATTATTATGCAGCGCCAGTTCTTTAAAGATATGAATAAACCTGTAAAACAGAGGACTCACGGAGGCTGACGCACGTTCCTGTGAAGTTCACGAGGGCTCAGAAATCACGAGAGCTCTAGTAGACTTCCCTCTGCACGGTCCCAGGTGAGATCAGATAATGTTTGACAGAGAGGCAGCCGGACGTTCATGTATTATGAAACGTTGTGTAGGCTGTGTGTTGTAATATCTGAAATTGTACAATAATCAATACAGCAACTAATAAACTCATTAAGTCAATTAGAGGCAGATGTTAGTAAATTATTTATACACATTTAAACATATTTGAAAAAAAATTAAAGTGCTGTTATCAGAACGAGCAAATTAATAAATAAAATAAAAGTAAAAAATGTAATATAAAGTAGTGTACGTTTCTTGATTGCTGCAGGTAAATATAATTTTGTGAATACATTTTTAAAGGTTTGATTCTTAACTAGGTGAAAGTGCATACTGGACAAAGTCCTCTGATAACATCACAGCAATCAACCCTGCTGCACAGAGACATTTTTATTCACCCATAAAGGAATAAATGTATCACACACTGTCACACCATCATCTCCATACTGCAGAGTGACCCAATAAACAACATTATTACACCTAAAGAGGTCATGATCTTGGTAGTAGTAGTGTGGGAGGAAGAGACTTCAGTGAACCGGCACCTCTCTTTTGGAATCATCTATCAGTCAGGGTCCGGGAGGCAGACACCCTCTCTACTTATAAGAGTAGGCTGAAAACTTTCCTTTTTGATGAAGCTTATAGTTAGAGCTGGATCAGGCTTGGACCAACTCTTAGTGATGCTGCTATAGGCTTAGACTGACACACTAGGATCCTCTCTCTCCCTCTCTCTCCTCTGTCAGCCTTTCCTCCAGCTGCTACAACTACTACCATCTCTCTCTCTCTCTCTCTCTCTCTCTCTCTCTCTCTCTCTCTCTCTCTCTCTCTCTCATGATGTGTGTCTAAGTATAAATGATAACATGAGTTTGGTCCTGCTGGAGGTTTCTGCCTGTTAAAGGAAGTTTGTCCTTGCCACTGTAACTTGCTAAATGCTGCAAAGTGAGCTGGGACACTGACACACTGGGATCCTGTCTCCCCCATCACTTAGTTTAAAAGCCAAAATTCTGAGAAAAAGAGTCAGAATTTTTACTTTAATGACAGAATAAATTTTAAAGAATTACGCCTTCACTTTTTTTTTGCTCACCTGCCCAACGTTGTTTTTGCTGTAGCCCTTACATTCTTTCTATATTTTCATTTCAATTGTAAATATATCTATATTTTTTTAGGTTGTAAAAATTATATTATTTCATGAAATCATGTCCCCGTCCTAATATTCAAGAGTACCCTACTGCAGGCAAGATGGCGCCGCCACAACATCCACACCGGAAGTCCATACCGGAAGTCCATACCGGAAGTTACAAAGCTAAAAACGTTGCAATAACACCCACACCGGAAGTCCATACCAGAAGTTACAAAAATAAAAGCCTTCAAAAAAAATAAAAGCCTTGAAAAACAGGAACGTGAACGCAAAATAAAAGCCTTCAAAAACACGTAGGTTTAGGCGTAATTCTATGAACTTTTTTGCACTTACATTTTAATCGTATCAGTATTATTGACTAGTTGATTGACTCCAAAAGTGTATAGGCTGTTGAGAATTCAAGTTACTTAGAAGCCTGCACGAATCACTAAGTTATAGTGTTAACGTCTCAGCCATGCACAGCCTTTTGTTCCGAGTGTGTGTTGAAATACTTAAAGCTGATTATGATGCTGCCGTGATGACATCTGCATATGCCTCTCTTGTTTTGTCTGGGTCATATGTTATTTTATGTTGTGTTAGCCTGACTGTACCTCACCTGTGGTGTGTGTCCTGCCCCTGCACACCTGCTTGCCTTTGACTGATTCCCCCAGTGACCCCTCTTCCTTCCAGCACAGCTGTTCCCCACAGGTTCATTATGATAACTGTGCAGTGTGCAGGAGTCTCTTTCCATGGGGACTTGTCACATTATCTAAGTTTGCTGTAGTGTTTGTTCCAAATTACCTTGCATGCTGTCTGCCTATGTGATCACATGTATAGATTAATGAATGAATGAAATACAGATCCAGAGTAGATCCACAGTCACGAGAGAAGAGCAGAATGTTATCTATGGTGCAGGGGCGAGTGGAGGAGGAAAATGTAGAGGTGTGTGGTGACTGTTTCTTTTTTAACATAATTTGTAACACGTTACAATGACACAGTGACAGGGGTGTTCATTAACCACAAGAACAAACGGAGGGAATGGTTTCTCCTTCTATTTTGAGACATTAGATGGGCGTAAACACAGCTTGTCAAACAGTTTTATTCAGATTGAATGCTTGATGCATGTACACCAATGTCTTAACAAGATCACTTTATTTGGCGTCCATGAAAACATTGAAGTTGGAACCTTCAATTAGAATGACTAGAAAAACTGCAAATGTATACATAGCTACTGTTTCTTTCCATCCAACCCCTACTTGAAATGTAGAATTATACTTTATTTTATGTTCTTTTAATGTTATATGTATGATGTCTTAACCCTTTTGTATTGATAATGTTGTACTTGAAAAAGAACAATGCACTTTTGCTATTACAAACTCCAAATCAACATAGAATATTAGGACTAAAATATTTCAACTTGAGGCACCACTGTCAGCCACTGATGATAGATGTACAGTACACATTTCTGGGGAGCCTCTGTTGTTTTTGTGGTGAATATAGATCTCTGTGTACAGCTTGAGTGTATTTTCCCTCTTACTTACAGTCTTTTCCTTCTCATCCCCTCCCCCCACACACACTAACACTCTACATTATTCTGTTCTTCATACACAGCGGGATCTCTCTCACTCACTCTCTCTATCACAATTAGCTTTCTGCTAATTGATTTAGCAGCGACAGACTAATGCAATCAATACGCTACACGAAGAAGAAACTTCCAGTTCGACGCATCCGGCATTGGGTAGAGAGGGGGTTAAAGAATCACTTCCGGTATAGACTTCCGGTATGGACTTCCGGTGTGGATGTTGTGGCGGCGCCATCTTGCCTGCAGTAGGGTGCCTCTCCTAATATTCCTACCGTATTTCTGTGGAACTAAATATTTACAGCTCTGTGGTTCCTACCCGGACTTGTTCCTCTCGCTCACCGGTCCGTCTTCATAACTCTTCCGTCTAAAGATGGCGGAGTATCTGAATGTAGTCCGAAGGGCTTTGGGACAGATAGGAGGTCATGGAGGAGTCCGGGGTCTTCTGGTCCAGTTCTTCAGGTCAGTAGAGTGACATGTTTGTGTTTTAATAAATTAAATGTTATTTTTTAAAGTCAGAGTTTGTTAAAGGTCAGGAGAGAGACGGTGTTGTTACTGAGAGCAGTGTTAGCATGGAGGCTAACTGAGCCTGGAGCTACAGTCAGAAGAGTTAAAGATATGAGAGCTGTAATAAAGAGAGAGAGTGTGTGTGTGACTTTATAAATGTTAGGTTTTTATATATTTATCACACAAGTGCACACCTGACTGTATTTAAAATATCAGACTGTAATCCAGAGGTCAACAGTCGCTGTTCAATCTGTGTTTTGACTCTATCAGTGTCAGTGAGCAGTCTGAGATCTGAGCAGTCTCACTCAGAGAGCCTGGATGTGGTTCAGGTTTAGGCCACTTTTTTTTTTTTATATATGTATTTTTTATTGATCTTTCATGGATATAAATAAAATGATGAATATACATACACATATCCATAGTGTAGTCAAAGTTAGACTAGAAAGGAACACTTAGGGTGCTGGTGGAACTTACCAAAACACCACTAGACTGTCAACAGAAACCTCCTAAAAACAAAAATAGGTAAAAAAGAGTAAGTACAATTAAAAAAATATTATTTAATAAACAGGTGACAAAGTGCTTTACAAATGAGGAAGGTAATAAAAGAGGAATGTGAGGAATGTAGGAAATAAAACAGGGTAAAAAGGTTAAACACCAACAAAAATAAAACTATATAAAGAGGCTAAAAAATCACCGGATAAAAAAAATACAGCAAACAATGTAAGAAAAATTTGAACAAATACAAAAAAATGCATAAAAGTGAAAATAATATGTAAATAAATATATACACAAAAAATGTACCAACAAATCAAATTCCAATCAAAACAAGACAGATAACCGTTATGAAAAGGCCAATGCTAAGTTTAATAAGGGGAATAATTATTAAGACAAAGAATAACAATAAAACAGGTCAAATTACAAAAGCAGATAACAAGTCAGTCAGAAAAAAGAACTCCATAAGTGGGAAAAGAGACAAAGAGAACAAGTTAGTACAATCTACAATCTTTTCAGTTAGTACAAAAAAATGGTATTGAGTTGGAAGAAAATATTTAAGAGAGGACACTGAGTTTGCTGTTCGGACGTCGTCAGGCCTAAACTGTAAATGCTTGATCACCTCTTGTGACCAGTCCAGATTCAAGAACCACCAGCAGGGCCCTGCTAGAAGACTTCAGGCCGCAGTCAGGCTCATAGGGAGTTAGCAGTTCACAGATAAAGGACGGAGCTTGATGATTTAAGGCCTTAAAAGCAATCAGTTCTATAACTCACGGGTAGCCACTGAAGGGCAGCGAGGACTGGGGTTGTATGATTGCTTCTCTTGGGATGTGTTTAAAGTCTGGCAGCAGTGATTTCAATCAGATGCGATCTTTGGATTCTGGATTAAAGTGCATGTAAATAGTCAAGTCTGAAATAAATAAATGCATGAGTGACTTTTTCTAAGTCTGAGAGAAAGAAACCTGATTTAGTAAACACTCTCAGCTGAGTGAAACAGGACTGCATAACTCTTGGTTGGAGCTGACCTCTGCAGACCAGGAACATCCTATAAGAGTTTCAGTTTTGGAGATGCTCAGACTCGGTCATCGAGCTGTCACTGGCTGGCATTGTCACGTCCATACGGTTTCCCATTTTGCCAACATTTAAGTTTAACACTTGTGCTTTGAGAAATGATGAGCACTCAGTGAAGAAACCTACCCAACTACGCCCTCTACTGACAGGTTTAGCAGCCTACAACAAGCCTGACATTTCCCCCCAAAAGGTGCCTTTAAAAATGGATGATCAATATTGTTCACTCCACCTATCATTGGTTATTACTGATTGTGAATGTAAGTGCATCACAAGCCTTTTGTCTGTCGATTTGACTTCAGTTTTTCATCTGCAGGGCGAATGATGTGAAGACGGGAGCCCTGATCGGCGTGGATAAATATGGGAACAGATACTTTGAGGACAGCAAGCACTACTTCTTTGGTAAGAGAAACAAATGCTATCTTTTTTTTTTTAGTGCCCTGATGTAAAAAATCTGTATCTGACCGATCTGCTTCATGATGCTGGATGTGTGTTTTTGTAACTAATCTCTGGTCTGTGTTCAGGGCGTCACCGCTGGGTGATCTACACAACGGCCATGAACAATAAGAACACCATGTGGGAGGTGGACGGCAGCATGGTCCCAGCTGAGTGGTAAGATCTGCAGTTCATACAGATGATGACAGATTGATGAGGCTGTTCATGATTTGTGGGAGAACATTTTAGTGTTATAAAGATCATCTATTAATATTCTGTGTATTAATCCTTCCTTCTTCGTCTCTGCTCTCAGGCATCGCTGGCTGCACTGCATGACAGACGACCCCCCGACCACACATCCACCCGTACCCAAGAAGTTCCTTGCTGACGTCCACCAGATCAACGTGAGCGGCAGCTCCCAGCAGTACGTGCCCTACCCCACCACCAGCAAGAAGATCCACGAGTGGGTCCCTCCCAAAGCTGGAGCTCAGTGAACTCTGACCTCATATTTGTAAATTATGTTACCCTGCCGATGCACCCGACACGCCCTCAATAAAATCTCTATACAAACTTTAATGATGAGAGTGAGTGAAACTTTTTCTTACTTATTGAATTCACTTATTGAGATTAAATCAAATGTTTCCAAAGATGCCACATTAATGAGTTCATCAGGATTGAAAAATAAACAAGAGGCAAACATTTTTATTTATTGTTAACTTTCAAAAAGCTTCATTAAAAAGGTGGTGCAGTCCAGAGAGTACGATCTTCTGTATCTGAAGGTTCAAGGTTTCTTGATTAGTACCCAAGACTATTAGTACCTGGACCCTGAGGAGGTGGTGGCTGACAGGAGAATTATGGCCAATCTGTCGTCTTTGATGGACATTTCTTTTCTATATATATTCTTGTTGAAATTCTTGTTCTGTACACCTTTTTGTTTGCTGCTGTAACTCCATGAATTTCCCCGTTGTGGGACGAATAAAGGAGTATCTTATCTTAAGAAGGTGAGTTGGTTAACCCACTGCTGGGTGCTGCAGGAGCATACACGCCAGACTAGAAGTGCATATGTGTAGCTTTACAGATCATTGAACCTGTTGGGCAAGACTTGGAGTAAAAAAGATATGAAGGAAATTTAATTTCAAGGGTTTAAAAAAACAGTTTCATCCATCTGTGCATCTGTCAGCTGAACGTTTTGACATGCATTACTGCAATGAAATCATGATCAAACTCCACGTCAAAAAGTCTCATGTTTTATTGTGCAGGACTTCATTTCCTTGCCCTGTAAAAGAAAACTTGACACACAAATTGACTAACCTGAAGACTTCCTCTCACTCAGCCAGGTTGATTTTGATTTATATACTCTCAGTTACATAAAGCTTGAATGTTCTTATATAAACTGTTGTTACCAAGTGTAACAAAAGAACAGATCTTCAGCCTGTTTTGTCCAACTAACAGTCCAGACTTCAGGGTGGTTTGTTGTACCAGAGAATAAGATAGAAGCAGAAAATCCCCAGTTAGGAACCTGAAATCAGAGAGTGGTTGACCTCGGTTCAAATCACAATAACCATTCATGATCGTTTTAAAAGCTGGCGACCAAAGGATTAATCTAATGATCATCAGGAGTTGGCTGGTGAAGCCTTTCCAGCCTACATTTCCCTGAACATTTTCCTTGATTCTCCCACTGCTGAAGATGTGGAGTTTACAGCACTGAGTCTCTGCTGCCTGTTAGTCACTGTGTGGTTATGCTGAGTTGGGGGAAAGCTGCACCGTGCTACATTTCACACTGAGGTGTGTAGAGATCCTCCAGAGCTGCCTGCTCAGACTGCAAGTGTCTGAACATCAGCATGGGTCAGTGCCAGAGTTCCTGCTGCACTCCAGGAGAGGAGGTGGGTGCGTTCTTGAATTTTACTTCAACTTTTTGAATATTTTTAATAAGGAATATTGCATTTTCCAGCTGTTAATCTATGTTAAAGTTCAATCAGGCTACGTGAGCTGAACTAAAGTCGCAGAATACCACTGTCCTTTCATTAAATCTCATTTTCATGAAGGCTTTGATGCACAATTTGTATTTTTACGTGTTTAAGAGATGGGCTGATACAACTTGGCCATGTTTAAAGATAGTTTGTGGTGCATTTAAGCAGTTTACAACATTTATATTTATAGATTGAGTGAATAATTAATAAAAAACACCTGTTTGACTTTAAATATTCAGCTACAGCCTCCAAACAAGTAAAACAAGTTGGATCAATAACTCCCTTCAACATAATAATCTTATCTGGAGGGAAACATCAATTTGATTTGATTTAGAGATGTCAGTTTGTCCTTTACTGTTATATAACAAGTATAATTAGAAATAACACTTCAGTCTAATATGTTAAAAACTTTTAATAGATAGTCATGACACCATTAATTCCCACAGTTCTTTGGTTTGTAGCTCACTTTATCTGAAATCAGGATATTTTATCTCAGCTGTACTGAGAACTTTAGTATTTTAGCATTAAGCTAGCACTAGCTTAAGAACAGCCGTTAGCCGTTAGTATTTTATAAATAATCTGTTTTAATAACGTCTTCTTGATATAAAAGTTTGAAAAGCCATTATAAACTCCATTATTACGGTCAATGTCCAAATGATAAGAATGTCCGCTATACTTTTTGCGTACTTTATTTAATAATACTCAGCTAATGTTAGCCTGCTAACGCGCTAGCTAAACCCTAACTGTAAACAGATGATACTGATAGCATAGCATGCTACTGTTAGCCTAGCTTAGATACAGCTTGTTTAGCCGTTAGCAGTGCTCTCTTCAAAGGCTCATTTGAGAGTAAAATTTAAATTAATTGACATATTTCTCAGAATATTATAAAGTGTGTTGTTTTTTGTGTATTACATATATATATTTAATCAAATCTACATTTTCCCTAAAACATTTCTTGTTTATTGAATGTATAATGCAGATTTGGTTGTTTTGTTTTTAGTGTTCTTTTTACTGTATCTCTTTGTTCACCATAAGTTAACAAATTTTATGTAAGTTATACAAAATCAACAATAAGAAAAAAACAGTAATAATAAAAACCGGTACAAACAAAAAGGAAGGTGAACAGAAGAAAAGAGTGTAAATAAACAGAAAAATAAATAGATAAAAAGCATTACTATTCCTCTTGGTGATGTTTAGAGGTTAACATGTAAAGTTTTTCATGTCACAATATTTCCTTACATAATCATACATGATGTACATTAGAAATAGAGGACATATTAATTGAACATCAAATATCATCATAGCCGTCTTCTCCCATCATTACCAGAGAGGGCATTTTCACCCAAAAATACATTTTTGAGGGCAGATTTACCTCCTCTGGTAAAATAGTAAAGTACACATAATACTGGGCTCTCTTAGTGAACTCTGTTTTTAACACATCATTTATACATTTGACTATACCAGAAAACCTTTACAATTTCACATTCAGACAACATGTGGATCGATGTGCTCTGCTTCATTAAAAGAAATGAAATTGTTATTTATTGTTCCATGATAAACAATTACCATGCTAAAATAATTAAAGCCTACTTAAAATATATGTTTGGATAAACCAGTATTTGTTCAACAGCAAGTAGCTCAATATAATGTATGTCAAATAACTGCATTGTGTTGGAACTGAAAGAGGACAATATAAAACCTGATTTTACAGCTAGAGCTGCACTTGCATGAATGTAATTCATACAAAACTCTTCTAATTGTTAAACAATATATTAGAAATAATAAAATAGAGTATTGTTTCACCATCTCACTCAGGCTTTTCCCGGTTAGATTTTAAATTAATGAATAGCATTTTGAGGGGTGGCTTTTCAGCGAAGTCATCGTGAACTAAAAACTGAATCTTTAATTCACCATGCTCTCTGAAGTGTTTACATGATGCATAACTGATATTTGTGTTTGGCACTTGAGTGATTGAATTATTGTCTTTCTTGTTTCAGGGGTCTGGACCTTGTACATGAGAAGGTTCACCGTCTCATCACTTCTCTTTCGAGGGGATGGATGGATGGAAGAAGAGGAAGAAAGTCTCCTAAATGCAAGTCCCCACACTCTCTCTGTAATGGTATTTAATGGCCAACAGGGGGCACTGTTCCTCCTACTTCATGTGTGTGAGTCAGCTGTTTGAGTGCAGGATCAGTGAGAGAGAATGAAAAAAGGCTCTGGGCATCATCTTGAGTCAGCATTTCAGTGAACAATACTCTCCAGTCTTTATTTAGAAACCGGAGCAGACATCCAAAACCCCTGAAATTAATTAAGAATAATGAGCTGGAAGTGCTTTGACGGAGAACAAAAAGCCCTGGAGTGTGGAATGTAATGCTCTCAGGCTAAATTCATTACATTTGTAAGCAAAGAATAGTTTTCTGCTGTTTGTTTTTTTCTGCGTCTCAGAGTAGCTGAGAGGTATTCTCTGATTCATCCTCTGCAAAATGGAGCAGATAATGTGTCTCAGTCTTAAGTTGCTGATGCAGCGGTATGATGGAGTGGCAGCTGCTAGTGATGCCAGCTGGGCACCAGGAAGAGGCTAAAGAGGGTCATCTTGATGTCCAGACACACTCCACGTCTGGCTGTTGTTCCTCTTCCATCTTCTGTCCTGCCAACTGTCAACTCTCCTAAATATATCCATCATCCTCTCCTCCTCCTCCTTCTCCTCCGTTTAACATCACTGTCTCTGGCTTCTTCTCCTCTCTCCCCTGCTTTTTCCTCCTGCATCTTTCATGCTCGGATTCCTGCCCTGCGTGGCTTTTAAGAGCGTGAGATCCTTAATGAGGGTTTTGAGGCTTCCCATTTTCACTCTAATTCTCTAAATGTTTGCCGTGCCTAATGGGGCGCAGTGGGCGCCTTGGGGTCTTTCATTTTAAGGCCTCTTCTGAGTGTTTTGCATAAAAAAATACCAAAAATGAACCACTTCTGTCCACTTTCCATGTGTGTGTAAGAGGGAGAAACTCAGGGCTAGATGTTGACAATTAAAGGTCACAATTTTTGTGTTTTTTTCTGCATTATGGTCGTTGTTTATTCAGATGTTTTGTGTGCAATGTGTCACATATTGTGATAAATTTGTGGAATATCTTGGTGATATTCTCCACATGTACACACCTTAAACTAATTAGAGTTCACTTTGTTCTTGAATTAGATCGATAAAGCATATTGTCTGACATTTTTTAGGACAGGCACCAGTTTGGCTCAACGTTTTGGGTGTGTGCCCCATGTACCGAGGCCAGAGTCCTCATTGAAGACCGAATCCATCACAGCAGTGCATTAAATGCTGTCCCATTTTGAAGGCTCCTCCAAATGCGGCCGGCAAAAGTGTCCTATTTTTCCCAGGTTTGGAGGACGCATCAGGTGCATCCCTCAAGGCCCAACATATCCCATGATTCTTTGCACGCCAATTGATACAAGATGGGAACTTTGAAACGGCAGAAAAATACACTCTTAAATAACAGTTGTTGAGTGGTTTCAACTCAATAGCAAGCTGTATAAATGTGACAAAAGCAAGCCAGTGTAACATCAGACTTCCACCTGATCCGTGTTTGTACCGTTTTATGAGACCTGTCCGGTCTGGTAGCAGGACCGCCGGACAGCTGGAGTCATGTGACCGAGGTTTTCTCCTCCTCCTCTCCTCATCCATGTTGTCTTTCTGGTCCTCTGAAAACCTCTGACCTGTTGACTCCAGGCCTGGCTCTGCTCATCATGACTTTGGTTTGTTGTTGTAGTTAAGTGAAATACGATCTGGTGATAACACAGAGTGTTTTATTCTGAAAATTAACCGGATGTTTTCATTTTGTTTTGGTGAAACCTGACTTCCTGTCCCGCTCCATCTGCTCTGTTGAGATCTGATGCGTCGTGCTCCGGCATCCGGCAACAAATAGAAGTCTTGTGTATCTGATCCTGAGGGGCTCCGACCTGCCGGATCAGAGACGCAGCCGGAACGCAACAGAGCGGATCCAGTGGAAGTTAACACATTGACTAGAATATAAACCTTTCAGACCTGAAAATCCTCCGTAGACTAGACTGTCTCATTTCTTACCTGGCTTAGGTTAGCAGAGCTAGCACCACCATGCCTGTGCTGGTTCCTCATGTCTCTGGTGGAGTGGTTGTATGTCAGTTTAACCAGACACAGCCTACATCCAACTTTATCTCCATTTAAAGATCAACATACTGACAAACCACGCCGTGCTACCAGACGACATCTATCACCTGTGCTCCTTTACATCCAGGCAATAGAGCTAAAGTGCTTTTTGGCAGCAGTAAGAATCATTAAGTCAACTAAAGGTGCACATATTTCATGTCCAAGGTCTTATTTTATGTTCAGTAATGGCTGACATAAAATCTGTCCTGTGTTTTATCTGCACTAAGACATGCTGCACTGCTGAAAAATGTCGATGTTTGAGAGGAAACGAAGCCGTGCAAGTTTTTAAAGAGCTTGAAGAAATGTTCTTCTTCACATTCCTCAGCTGAATGACAAGTAACAACACTGACCCTGCTCCCACTCCCACTCTCAAAGGATGCCTGTGAGCAGGAGTGGGAGTGGGTGCAGAGTCCAGCGTTGGTCACACACACACATACACACACACACACACACACACACACACACACACACACACACACACACACACACACACACACACACACACACACACACACACACACACACAGAGAGACTGTTATCTGGCTCTGCAGATTAGACGTCCGATCAGAGTCATCCTGCAGAGAGTGTGTTCCCCTCAGGGAGCGTGTCTGGCAGGAGATTTCTGCACTACCTCCACATTCCCACACTCATGCTCTCCCCCCCTTCTTTCACCGTCCGTCCTCATCTCTCCATCCTCTCCCTGCTCCGTCCTGATTGGCAGCAGAGTGTGCCCATGCAGATAGGGATCATAGAATTTCCGACTCAGGCTGCCTTCAGTCCTTTTAAGGTGGTGTTTTCCTGACGGGGCAGAAGTGTGTGAGAACAGTCCGGGGACAGGAGAGCTTGGGAACGCACCTCAGGACGAGGAGGCAGGTTGGGATTAAAGAAGCCTGAGGAGCTGAAACAGGAAGGAAATATTTCTAAATAAGAGGGTTGTACACACACACACACACACGAGGAGGAGATACAGAGGCAGACACACACTCCTCCTTCCCTCACTGGGTCGTCCTCACACTTCAAAGAGGCAGACAGAGCTCTCTGATGTGCGGGGTTCCCTCCTGAAGCTGCTCTTTGACCTCAGGCTGTGAGGAAGAGGAGGCATGAGGAAGAACCACAGCGCAACACCGCTCATCTATGTCACAGAGGTTAGCATTCACATTTCTTTCTGCTCTGCTTTTTCTTTGATTGTCTGTGTCTCCGGCTTGAGAGGAGAGCTGTTAAAGGTCAGATGGCGTCACATGGGATCAGCGAGGCGTTGTTGCACTTTTGAACTTGACTTTTTTTACGGGGTCACATGTGGAGCTGGAGGTGTAAAAGTTTCCTGGGTGCTCCTTTAAAGAAGCAAAGGTCTCTTCTCCAGTTTGTTTTATTACAGCCATGCTAATAAAGAGTCCTGTTGTGTTTTACAATCCCACATAATCAGGAAGTTGCTTTTAAGCAGTTAGAGTCTGACAAGTTTCACCACGTCTCTGTGTCTGTTAGTGTGTGGTTGAAGCGTGTGATTGGCTGTCCCGCTGAGGTAACTTCCAAGGAATGTGTCCACCGAGCCATAGATTATGATTGTGCCTGTTTTCATTTCCTCTTTCTCTCAAACCTCAACTCTTCTTTCTGCCTCTGCGGTCATGTTTGAGTTCCTCCTGTCTCAGTCTGTCCGTCTCCAGCTCTGCTCCGCTGAAAGAGGAGCCTCTCTCTGGATGGTCGCGGCGCTCTGGGCTGCCTGTATTGTGCTGACACTCTGAGTCTAGCGGTATGCACACAACAAAACGCAGTAAATCTGATGTTATGTAACCCTCCCAGTATAATGGAGCTCTTCCTGTCAGGCCTTTTAAAGTCCACAAACAAGAAGCAGCTCTGCAGCTTGTTTACACCCTCCTCAAGGTCTGCAAACTTCTGCAACACGTCTATAATCAGCCCTGATGAGTGTTTTCACAGCTTTCTGTAACCCTGATATGTCGTCAAACTTTCTGTGTACATTGTGTCTGCGAAGCTTCAGAGACGCAGAAGCCCCCCCGACTGTTCAACGTGGCTGCATCCATCAGTTTCCCATGGTAACCCTGGTCATGTCTCAGACACTCAGCCTGCAGGACCTCGGTGTGAGCTCTGCTTTTATTACCTCCCCTGCTCTCTCTCATTAAGCCGCCTGTTTATCCCATAACAGAGGACGTATCTCTGAGGACGTCACAGTGGAAAGTGTCAACATCTCCATCCTCTGCTCGTACAGATCCTTCACTCCGTCTGTGTTTGTGTTCTTTGTGCTTTTATCCCGGTGTGCCCTGCAGTCAGCTCAGGAAGGTTTGATGCAGGTGAGGATGTTTCTGCAGGTTTCACAGCGAGGGGTTACTTTAGGTCAAGATGGTGACAGGAGGAGGTGATTAAGTGATGTCAGCAGAATCAGCATGTTGAATACAGCGTGGTAGCTCACTTTAGCTGTTTTGCTTTTAGTTCTTATAGGTTGGGGTTCCCAAAGTGGGGGTCAGGACCCCCTCGGGGGTCACCAGACACAAAAGGTGCATTTCGGCAAGAGTTCCGGGATCTTTTAGCCCCCAGAACTACTTTGCCCGGAACTAAAAGGTTCCTGTGCCCTCATTGTTGTCTGCGTTCCAACCGCGTTAAGAAATAAAAGGCTGCCATACTCCATCAAACTTCTCAGTTGATCCTCGTAGTGTGTACCTTATTTTTTCTATTTTGAGATAATGCATGATCTCACAAATCCACCTGCTGAAAGTAGGAGGACGCTCACTCTTCCAATTCAAAAGTATGAGAAGCCAAGCGAGAAGGGCTGAGCAGGCTCTGAGACTCAACTGCACTTTAGTCAGAGAGGGTTCCCCTGATAGCACCCCAAAAAGACCCAGAAGAGGACATGGTGTGATAGTTTGACCTGTGATCTCTGAGTATACATCAAATACTGCAGACCAGAATGTTTTGAGGTTTGGACATGACCAAAAGGTGTGAATAAGACTGGCTGGGGCTTGTTTGCACCTGTCACATGGAGGGCTTCTTTCTGGAAAGCTTGACCTTTGACATGTGGAGGCGGTGAAATGAGGGATTCTGCCAGCGGTAATGACACGCTGTTTACTGCATACACAAGAGGAGTTTACAGAGTAACACTGAGACTCAGACTGAAGGAAAGACAGGAGAACCTTCCAGACTCGACCCCCTCTAAAACCAGATGACACATCTCTTATCCCAATAAATACATTTCTTCTCTCTCTCGTTAGAAAAGTTATTTAACCCTTTACAAGAAGATAGAAGTGTTAACTAAAGCAATATGTGAATATTTATTAAACACTCAGGTAATGTTGAACCAAACTTTCCGAAGTGAAAGCTCTTGAACACACCAAAGTCAGAAGAACCACTTCTCAACTCAGAGTCTGGGACGTCCGAGCAGCACTTGAATGCAGCATCAGGCTCCAGATTCAGTCAGAGCTTTGAAAAGTGAGGAATCAAAGGTGTTGTTACATCCATTACAGATCTCTGGGAGTAAAACCAACAACTCCAACACTTTGAGCTCCGTTAGACGGCTGATAGGATCCAGCTAAGACTGAAGAGTGTCACAGATTTTCCCAGCCTTCATGTTTATTTACTAAATGTCTTATTCCAACCGACCTTCAGTCCACACTCATCCTCAGGAGACGAACAGCAGACAACCTGAACACACCGTCATTAACCTCAGGCCTCTCTCTCAGCCCCGCTACACTGAGTGCTACAGTGTGTGTGTGTGTGTGTGTGTGTGTGATGTCCCTGATGATTATCACCCCTGACAACGACCATGAAGATCTGTTCAACCTACATCTGCCAACACACACACACACACACACACACACACACACACACACACACACACACACACACACACACACACACACACACTGTAGCACCCGTCATCCTCTGGTCACTTTACATTTCTCATCATGTAAGTCATGGATGCATGGAGCAATTTGTCTCCTTGACAACAAGAGATGATGCGGGCAGCCACTGGTTTTCATTTCACCCTGCTGGTTGTTTGGTGGACGTAGCTGAAACACAACAACATGCATATATTCACGTTTGTGGACAAAGTTTCCTCCAAATTAAAATCGAATCTAGTTTCCTGAAACATTGAAGCTCTGTAGTCTTTAAAAAAATGTTTCTAACCCAGCTCCTAACTTCTCAAGTCTGATATGAATGAAGAGACGACGTCATGACGATGATATCTAACACTGTGATAATGAGAGTCAGGACTTTTACTGTTATACAGATCTGATGAATATCCTGCTTAACAGTGTGAAATCAATATTGTGTTCACCTTTAATGACGTTAAAACAAGGCCGAGCATTAATCAGTGACATTTACTCTGTGTGTGTGTGTGTGTGTGTGTGTGTGTGTGTGTGTGTGTGTGTGTGTGTGTGTGTGTGTGTGTGTTTTGTAATTAGAGTCTGTGAGGACAGCACAGAACATAATCACCACCCTTTCTCTGTGACATTATGAGTAATACTGCAGCAGGTATTACAGGATGTATTTATAATTAACCTGTCTTGTTGAATCAAAGTTAGGCACAGATGTGCGTGTGTGTGTGTGTGTGTGTGTGTGTGTGTGTGTGTGTGTGTGTGTGTGTGTGTGTGTGTGTGTGTGTGTGTATGTGTGTGTGTCAGTAGCCTCTGGTTACCCACTCTACAGGAGGAAACATGCTTTGCACAGTATGCTCACAGGCTCTCGTCCTCTCCTTCCCGTCGTCTGTTTAATCAGAGAATCATCAGAAAGCGTTCCTCCCCTCTGTTTTTAATTTCATAATCACTTTATGAACTCGCTCTTTAGTAAAGTCAGTTTCTTGTTGTTGTACAGCAGTAAGTCTCGACTTTATGAAGGCGTTAATGTTCCGTTTGATCTCAAGCTGTTTCAGAGAGCTGATGATAAAACTTTATGATCGTTCTGAGAGCTCTGTGTGAGACTGCTGCTGAATTATAAAGTGGATATTATAATATTTGGCTTTATCATCATCATCATCATATAAACTGGGATTACATTAATTCAAGGTGCTGTAGCTTTGTGTACTCTTACTTTATGAGTAGTTTTTAAAATCATGACTTTCAGTTTCACTGTGATCAGGTAAATAAAGAGGGGAGAGAGCGGCCCCCTGGGTCTTTCTCAGAGAGGAAAAGGAGTAACAGTGCTGACACATGCTCCATTCACTACAAGCTAAAGCTAACCTACAGCTAAAGTTAGCTTAAATTAGAAAAATCTAAAACTTAAGTACAGCCAGAAACCTTTAACTAACTCCATAAATCCTGTGAACTCATAACTCTAAAATCTACACTAAAACAATCCATGCTGACAGAATAATCTAAATACTAAATCACTAAAGTCACTGTTAAAAGCATGCCGTGTAATTCTTGTAGTCCTCCTGACTCCTTCCAGTTTGTAGTGCTGGGTGAGGTACAGTATGTTTTATAGGGTTTGATGATGAAAGCGTGTACCAAACATGTGTGTTAGATGAATTATACTGCAGTAGCTGGGTTCCCACCTGTAGAGGGCAGTAGTCGTGCACGTCTTTAACACAACATGAGGAATTTTAATACTTTGTACTCAAATGTGGGCAAAGTACGGAAGATGATAAGAGCCACTAATTAAAGAAGAGAAAAAAATTAAAAGGTAAGGCTAAAAAAAAATCTGATATTTAAAAAAAATTCTGACATTATACACAGAATTCTGAAAATAAAGTCAGAATTTATATTCTATTATCCTTTTTTTAAATTCAGATTTTAATCTCAGAATTCAGACTTTTGCTTAGAAATCTGAAAAAAAAAAAAAATAAATACATTTTTTTTTTCAATAGAAAATATTTAATTATATTGATTTTTAAAATGTATTTTATGTAACCTTTATTTTACCAGGTAAGTCAATTGAGAACCAATTGTCATGTACAATCACGACCTGGAGGAATTTTGAAAAAAAGAAAGTTTTGTTTTTTTCTCAGAATTCTGTTTTTAAAATCATCATAATAAAAAAAATCCTCAATACACTTAATACTCAAAATAAAGACGTTATCAGATTTAAATAAAGTTGTGGCGAGGTTGAGTTACTCTTTTTAAGTAAAATTTCATTAAAGCTCCTGTGAGGAGTTTTTAAGTGGTCATGAAATGGACTGAAATTAACAGTGATGCCTTTTTATGACCTAGAAAAGCAAACAAGATTGTTAGAAAAGGAATTGATCATTTCTGTTTTGTTATTTTAAAGCCTGAAATCACTTTCAGGGGGTAGGTGTCAGATGAGGCGATTGACAGCGCATCAAAGAAAAACCCTTTTTCTGCAGTAAATATTCTTAATGAGTGAAATAGGTGACTGTTAGTTGAAAGCGGGAGGAGATAACATAATTTACACATGTAAAGGACAAAATAAGCAAGATCACTTAGTCCACAGGGGGGCGCCAAAGTCAAAACAGAAAGTTCCTCACAGGAGCTTTAAGGTAATTTAATTTTACTTGATCAGAATATTCGAGTACTCTTTCCCCCGCTGTAAACTGGATTAAATCTCAAACCTCAGGATACTAGTGGGAGGGAATAAACTACAACTGTCAGGCATTTACTGAAAATCAATCGTTGACAGGTCGCCAAACTACCCAAAGGTAAGAAAATCCACTCACCAGCAGCTGCAGAGTTCATGGAGACAAATGATTGTGTCTCGTTCTCTTGTCTTGAAGAGAAGAAAAGCTGAGATAGCTGTTTCCCTCTGTTTCCAGTCTTTATGCTAAGCTAAGCTGCAGCTTCATAATAAATAGAAACATTCAGAGTTGGTGCTTCATGACTCCCTACATGCTGTCTGGCCCTGCTGCATGAGAGCCTGAGCCTCCAGCGGCTGAGTTGTGAACCATATTGACAGATTAATGGTGTTGATCACGTGACCGGCCATCTTTCATCTCTGACCTCCCTCTTTAATCTCACACCTCTTCGTATCTTTAATTCTACGCCCTCTCCCTCTTCTCTCAGCCGCCGTGATTTATTCTGCAGAAATGAAACAATAATCCAAACTGATCTCCGAGCGCCGAGAGGAAGACAAAGAGTCTGAAATGTCACAGGCTGGTGGTGCAGGGTGGGCAGAGAGTGGGCGTGTAGCGGGATGGTACATGAAAGCGTGGCTGCTGCCCCTCCTCTGCTCCCCCACACGCTTTGAAAGTGTGACCCCTCAGATATGTATTTCAAACAGCTCCTGCTGCACAAAGACGCTGCACTGAATGCATTCACACATTCTGATGCTCGGGTCAGTTCTCCATTAATGTGAGTCTGCAGGGTTTGAAGCTCGGTGATGAAAGCTCGGTGAAAACAGGCAACGAGCACCAAAAATAACCAACCAAGGGAAACTTTGAGTCACTGAAACATCCTGTGTTCAATTTTCACTGCAGTGAGACTTCAGGAGCATGACACACTCGTGTTGTATAATGATTCTGGCATCAAGGTTTCTGCATGCTTTGGCTTTTTATGTCAATGCACCTGCATAAATTAAAATGTGCTCACTCTTAACTCTGGCTAAATTGCTTTAGTTGCATGTATAAACAAAGCCAGGCTTAGCGATCGTGCTCTCACTACAAAGTCATGCAGACAATAGGAAGATGAAAGACCTGAGCAATGATCTCAAAAGCAAATGCAACCCGAGGCAAGAGCTGTGCTGAAATATTGAGCATCAGTGTGATTCACATCACTCTGAAGCAGCTCCGCTCCAAAACCAACAACAGAGTGTGTTTGTTGGAGACCAAAGGTGGAGTTTCGAACCAGAACTACACCCAGAGCTTCAGAAACATGGAGGAAATACTCCTCTGTGTTTTTTAATGACCTGGACTCTTTATGATCCGGTCTTACTGGTTTGAAATGTTGGTCGCAGCAGCAGCAGTGTTGTTTGTGTTTGGTGTCTAGACTCCCACCTCATCACTCCTCACAGTTTGATTTAACATGCAGGAACTGAGGAGATGATATCTTAAACTCTGTAGATGGAGCCTGCAGGTGGATGCTGGAGAGGAAGTGGGACTGAGAGTTTGAGCTCTGGTGCAGGGCCTCGGTGGCAGACACAATAAATCTTGCAGCTTGAAAAGACCGTCACATTTGGAGGATACGTTTGTGAGCTGATTGTGATAATGATGCATTTTGCAGGCAAAGCTCTATTTATTTTATTCAGTACTTAGTTTTGTATTTTTGTAGCTTGTTTCCTATCCTGAAGGTATAATTAATAATAATTGCTAGGACTTATAAAGCGCTATTCTGTGTACTCAAAGACGCTTTACATAAAGTGTGAAAAGTAAAGCAGAAAATAAACAGAGGTGTGGAGGGAGTAGAGGTTAGGCTTATTTGAACAGGAAGGTCTTGAGGTGGTTTTTAAATGAGTGAGGTGAGTCAGAGTTGCGGATGTTTGGAGGGAGGGAGTTTCAGAGAGTCAGGGCAGCGATGGTAAAGGCTCTGCCCCCCAAGTAGCGGTGCTTGGTCCTGGTGATGGGGGACAGGAGGTTGGCATCTGATGATCTGAGGCGGCGAGAATGGGAGCCGCGTTTGAGGAGGTCGGTCAGGTATGAGGGGGCGAGGTTATTGAGGGCTTTGTTTGCATTTGTCCCTTTCTGAACTCTCTGGGTCAGATTCAGAGTCCAAAACATTCAGTCATATTTCACAGTTTGTCTCTTTAAATAGGGAGATGTGACTTTTTTTCATTGCAACAGTGGAGCGGGCGTTCGGAGTGCTGTGTTCTAGGGTGCCGGGGTTTCAAAGACACCAGACTGGGATAAATAAAGTTTCTTTAAGCTGTGAATCATGTAAAGCTGCTACAGAGCAATCAGAGGGACAATATGAAGTCTGAAAATAAGCATTATACCCCCTCTGTAGTTTTGTGTATTGTATTTGTGGCGGTGAAATCAACCCTGTTTATTACAGCTGTTAGAGAGGAAGACAAAACAAAGCATGCTCAGACTTTATCGCATTGGTTCTCCTTAAGAAAGTTGTTTTTAAGAGAAAGGGAAATATAACCTCGGTCCACCTTTAGGACACTGATCCCCGTCCCTAAAGCTCATTCAGAAGACCATCTGCTCCATCCTTTAAACATATGCTCTGTTTTTTCTTCACAGTGCCATGTACTGTTAAAGTACTGTATGAAATATAAATGCATCAACGTTTGTGAAGTATTGACCGTGAGATTATCCTCGACAGCTCTGCATCTATCTGCTGCAGAGCTCCAACTCGGCCCCGATTAAATTTACCGCCACAGTCCCGTCAACACGTCCAGCCCTCTTTTTTGTATTCCCAGCCTGACCATTCAAGTGCCCCGTTGATTTAGTTCCCCTGCTAGGCTCGGACAAAAGAGAGTTCTGGAAAGCAGGGAACCTTAAACTCCCTGGAGAGATTCTTTTATAAAGGCTGAAAAGAGCCGAGGAGCGCGAGGAGGAGGGAGGAACGGAGCAGGAGGGAGCGTCTTCTGTTTATCCGTCTGAATAAAGAGATGCTTTTTGAGGAAGAGAGAGAAAAGAGAGTGCAGAGAGTAATAACCAAGAGAGAAAGAGAGAGAGTGAATTAAGATAACTCTGGAGCCAGATGCTACCCAAACATTCAGACTTAACCATGTTACAGAAACACTTTCTAACCTACACAAAGCTAAGCTAGCTCTGGCACAATGCATCTAATGGTAGCATGTATGTTCAATATTAAACACAGTCCCTTTATGAATAAATAAAAGAAAATAATAAGAAAAATAAAACCATACAAACTAGTTCTAACAGATTTTACATTTTACTGCTAAAGCAAAGCTAACGTTAGCTTGCTAGTAAGGAGATAAAGGTAATGGGGTGTAATATTCAACACCTGACACTTGATAATATTGATTTTGTTACATTTTATAAAACAATATTACAATATATTACGAAATTTCAAATGTGAGGCTACTGGCTAGCAGTTTGCTAGGTTAGCTTAATCTGATATTTCGCTTTCATGCTAAACTATATGATAACCTCTAACTAAAATCCCAACATACAAAATAAACCATGCTCCTTCCATAATAGATATTACCATTTACTGCCTGGTGTAGCTGCTAGCTAAAAACTACTAAAGCTAAAAATTATTTTAGCTAACTGATGAGTCATGACAGAAGTATAGGTCATAACCTGGCACTCCATAAACAGTAGTTTGGAGATATGTGAAATATTGTCATTTTTAGGTCATAAATAAAATCATAAAATGCCAAAATGTTAGCCTAATAATACTAGCATAACTATCTATGCTAAGTTAGCCAGGCTAGCACAATTCGCTATATCATTTTTATTGTAAATTTGAAGAAAGAAGCACAAATTTTCTCCTGTTAGGAACTTTTATCTCCAGTATCACAGAAATCTGTCAGTTAAGCTCAAAACTGACAGCAGATATCAAAGTTAGTGACTGGGTGGTGAGGAATGAGGACGTATAGCTTGTACAAGTACTAATAGTTTGATATTTTTCATTTACTTGTGAATAAGAAGTGTTTTACTCACAGGATGCCGGTCACCTCGACGTGTCTAGGCTGTCAATTGCCACAGACCCTTAGTGGTCTTTGCTGCTGCTTTCCCTGCCTTAGCTTTTTATGTGTGCACATGAAATAGAGGGGAGGTGTGCTCTCCCTACCTCAGACTTTGGCATTCCACGTAGGCAGGTGGAAGGGCAGGGAGCTCCCAGAACAGAGTCATACCGCCACATATAACTTCCACTAAGTTCTTGGGAACAATTTAAGGTCAGAGTGGTTCAGGCTTTGACACCATGGCTGACCCCTCTGTTTAATAACAGCATGTCAGTCCCTGTCCGCTGTGCTTATTGCTTGTCTCTGGTGATGTATGTGCACGCTCAGCCTGATTAGTCACCATCTTCGTTGCCAAACAGCAGCAGCAGAAGCGGCAGCCTCCCTCGTGCCCTACTACCCTCTCTCTGCTACTGCACGTTCCTCTGAAAGCAAGCATCATTACTCTTCCACCGCTGAGGCTAATGAGGCTTATCAGCATCAATAGCAAAGAGTGGGGAAAACATCTATGTAGTTCAAACTACCCTCCCTGACAAATCCATCTTTTTTTGGCAGCGTGATCCAGAGGGATTAGGTTTTTTTATTTTTTATTTCAGGGTGAAACTGTGAGCGACAGATCCTGAGCGCTCTGTGTGACTGAAGCAAGGCTGCAGCACTCATTGAATATGAAACACTGATGTGTAAAGGTGAAGCTGAAAGAAAGTGAGGGAGAGTTGCTGCAGATATAAAAGCAATGAGGTGAAGTAGAGAGGCAGAGACATTATCGTCTGAGACGGGGACACATCATGAGAGGAAATGTAATTGCTGGCTCTGATGCGGTGACATAATAAAAAGTGAGCAGGAGGTTGACAGTTTTAATGAAAGAGTGTTGGAGCACACGGCCATGGAAGTGGGGATTTATTTCTTCTGTGGAGGTTATGTAATCAAAAAATAAAACTTCACTGCTCCAATTACAGAGCCCAGCGAGTGTGCATGTGTATGTGCAAGCGTGTCCCTGTCCAATTGACTCCGACTGAGCTGACGCTGATTCTGTCTTCGCCCTACATGGCACTGAGGATGACAGATGACTTCATACCAAACAGATGCCCACAGCAATGGGTCAACGATTTTTTTTTGCCTCTGCGCTGATCTGGGTGCAGGCTCCACATTTTCCCGACTGAATGCCAAATTATGGGAACATTTAAGCATCTCTGACACCGTGAATTCATAAAGCCAGATTTTGATGTAATTCCACCCACAGAACGTCCCTTTTCTTCTCACGTTATATGACATTTAGTAACAAAAGCATTTACATATCTATCCATCGTGAATAAACTTGAATGTATGATTAATTACACGTGACATCCTCTAGGCTTAATCTCCGTATCCCATAAACTGATTTGGCAGTGTGTGTTACATACAGTGTGTGTGAGCAGCAGTGTTATCTCACAAAAATGAGGAAGAGAAAGAGACATCTCTTCCCCACAGAGACACGTCTGAACGGTCTGATCTGAGGAGTTTCCCTTCCTGTCTGACTCAGAGACGCAGCGCTGACCCGGCTGGTTAAAACAGCTGTGTGTCAATTAGCCCCCGGTCTCTGGTCTCACTCTCTCTTTTCATCTGTTGTTTTATTTTATTCTAATCATGTCATTAAAGAGAGGGAAGTGATGTTAGCATTTACTTTAGTTTCACTGGAATTCACAGAAATACTGAAGGTGCTTATAATGGCATCAAGTGACTCATTACCTGTCTGTGCTAAATACTTGATTCTGATTGGTCAGAACACACACCATCAAATCAATCCACAGAAAGTAGTCACATTCCCTGTCTGCCTGTTGACACTGTGGCAAACACATTAGTGTGGTCTCAGTGGGGAAATAATGACAGTTAGCAGGCACAGATCTGAGCAGCCTGAGGAGCTACTGGACCCAAACCATCTCTGAGAGGGAAAAGTGGAGCAACATCCTGTCCTGTGATCCACTTTTACATTCCAGAATCCCAAAAGGAAGTTTTGACCCTGTAACCTCAACATTCCAGAACTCCCTCTGAAAAATCTGATACCCTACATTTTAGAATCCCAGTGGAAGATTCCAACCCCAGAAACCTAAACACTGTAGAATCCCACCAGGGCCTGAGCCACCCCCCCCCCTAACTGAGACATCCGGGAACACCTACAGAGTGTTCTAATTTGTCCCTTATACATTCTAAAGTCTCACAGGAAGATTCAGATTCACTAAGCCTAAATAAATTCCAGAATCCCATCAGAACATTCCGACAGAAGTAACCTAAACATTGTAGAATCCCACCAGAGCATTCTCACAGTGGCGGTTCTAGACCAATTTTACTGGGGGGGGGGGGGGGGGGGGGGGGGGGGGCAGGCTGGGGCCAAGGGTGTTGTCAGAGGGACACATTCAACCCTGACAAAAGATACTGAGAAAGACGAGGACCGACTGAGAACAAACTGGCAAAACATCAGTGCATCCCTTTATACTAGACACTACTACTGTTTACTAGATCAACATGCAGACTGACAGCAGCTGATTGGCTGTTTACACTCAACATGAGTCCCTTAGTGCTCTAAGGGACTGGAACCAAGTGCCACACGCATGTGTTCCATCTGTAACATCGTCGCAATACTGAAGCTTTATTCATTGTATAATATTTGTTTGGTGTGGAGGGGGAACCCTAGCAGAGTGTTCCAATTTTCCAGTTTGACATTTTCAAGTCTCACAGGAATATTCTGATTCTCTAAGCCTGGAAAAATTCAAGAACCACTTCAGAAAAATCTTAAACCAGTCACACAGTCCAGAATTTCATTGGAATATTCCAACCAAAGCGACCTAAACATTCTAGAATCCCAGCAGAGCATCCTGAGCCACATTCCAGAACCCCGCCAGATCATTCTGATTCCCTAAACCCTAAAAATCCCAGAATCTCTCAAGAGAAATCTGATCCTCTTCACTAGAATCCCAGTGGATGATTCCAACCCAAGTGACCAAAACTCTTCAGAATCCCACTGGAGCTTCCTGATCCACCCTTAATGCAAACACTCTGGAACCCTAGCAGAATGTTCCAATTGTACCCCCTGAAAATTCCAGAAACCTGTGGGAAAGTTCTGATTCCCTAACTCCTAAAAATCCCAGAATCTCTTCAGAGAAATCCGATACTCTTCTCACATTGTAGAATCACATCGGAACATTCCAACCCAAGTGACCTAAACATTATAGAATCCCACCAGAGCATCCTGATCCACCCCTAACACAAACATTCCGGAGCCCCGGCAGAATTTTCCAATATTCCCCCCGAAACATTCCAGAACCCCGTGGGAACCTTCTGATTCCCTTCCCATAATCCCTTCAGAGAAATCTGATTCTCTTCACTAGAATCCTTTTGGATGACTCCATCCCAAATTACCTCAATGTTTTAGAATCCCATCAGAGCACCCTGAATCACCCATAACCCAAACATCCCGGAACCCCTAGAATTCCAATCCCCCCCTCTGAAGAGAACGTTCTGATTCCCTATCGTAAAAAAATTCCAGAATTCCTCCGTCATGTTCCGGAATGTGTCTCAAACCGCCTCAGCAGGACGTTCTGATCCTCGTCCTCTCCTCAGAGCTCCACCAAAAATGCCCCAGACCTGTATCAGTGTCCCTGAAGTCTCCAGTGTGAGGGAGGTCGGGCTGATGTCACAGCTGAGAAGGAGACAGGAAGTACTGCAGGAAGCCCATAAAGAACACAAACATTGCTGGAAGGGAACTGGAACAATAGCATCTTGTGATTAACAGAGTGATTTTTATGTCTGCACGCAGATCCTTCAGTCCTTGACGCACAAACGGATTTTATGTCCTCTCATAACGACGAGTTTTAACATTTATCTTCTGCAGATCAAAATCACTTTGTCTGTTTGTGTCATCTAATAGGAGTCTGAACTCTGTGGCACTTATTAAAAGCCAAATGTGGTGACATTTAGATGAAGAACTGCAGCGGCACGCATGTTAGGGATAGAGTGTTCGCTCCAGTCTGATGGAATTTTTTATCTTTCTGCACTGAATCAAAACACAGAGAGAAAAAAATCCACATGTATTCTGTGCTGCTGCTCTCACATCTCACACACGTCACGCAGAGCTGCAAAACCCATTAGGCATCAGCTGTTAATGGCATTTACATAAGGCTAAAGTTGTTTCCGGCAGCTCACAGCCAATGCCCTCTCTGCACAAAATCAATGCTAACATACAAAGCGAGCACCAATCTGAACCTAATTAAATGTCACATTTAACTCCACGCCTGCTCTCTCTCTCTCACACACACATACAGGCATGGATGTCATAAATCAATACTCAGGGGAAATGGACTGGAAGTTTATTAGGTTATTTGGATGGATCGAAGCAGAATGATTTATTGTGGGACTATCCCAGAGCTGTGCAAGGATCTCTGTGAACACACATTCATGGAGGACAATACGATTGAATCAGCATGGATCGGATTCAAAATTCAATAACGGAGCCCGTGCCCTGCAGGTCCTCCGCCCCAGAGGCTGAATCACCAAGCCGCAGAGCGTCCAAGCTGTCAGCGTGCACACTTATCACAATGATTAACAGGTGGCTGACTCACTCCTGTCCTCATAGTGTGTCCAGGAGGCAGGAGAGGAATGACAGGAGGGCAGAGATAAGACCTGCGTCAGTAAGTGTTTGCTGAGATGGAGGGTAAAAAGCGAGCATTTATCGTAAGAATGAATACTTAATGCAGGCTCAGACAATAAACTATCAGCAGGCCCGGATCCCGTGACGGGGCCACTAACCACGCTAATTGCTTTCTTTTTCAGTGTACGGTCAGAGGAGACCTGCTGCGCCTTTAAATCATTCATGACTCATTCCACAAGACCTTTGTGGCGTAATTCACCCGTCCTTTCAATCGAGATGTGGCCGGTGTCATGCCAGTCCGTATCAGACCTCTAATTATCGGCACAACTGGGTGTTTAAACATAGACTTGTTAAAAAATCTGCAAGACAATAAAAGATAATATGTAACTAATTAGAACAATCTAAAATTTAAAGCTCCCGTGAGGAGTTTTTAGGTGGTTATGAAACAGCCTGAAATGAACAGCGATGTCTCTTTATGAGCTACTAAAACAAACAAGACCATCATCAATAAGAATGACAATTTATATTTTGTTATTATAAATCCCTGAAAGTTCTGCTCAGGGGTAGGTGTCAGACAAGATGAACTACACCCCCCCCACAGAGTCAGCCATTTCCACGTTAAGAGATATCAGGATGAGATTTGTTGATATAAAACACAACTTACCCATGAACCAGATCAAATCCACTGAGAAATAAAGCTTTTTCTACAGGGAATCAACAGAAACCAAAAGTTTCTCACTGGAGCTTTAATAACTTTCTGAAACCCTAAGCCAGCATACCTCCCCCTGTTTTATCTACTCCATTTACCTCCATGCAAATTAGTTGATTTCATTAGTTTGCTCAAAGGTCATGACTCATGTGAGCTTATGGATGCAAAAGCCCAAAACAAACAGGCTTAACTTCTTTATTAGTGTGGTTATCAGTACTTTGGCAGAATAGCATGTCATGGTCTGGCTTATAACACTGACCGACCTCTTGTATTTTAAAAATATTTGAAGAATGACTCAATATATTTATTGAACTTACACAGTGAAAAAAAAATGTACATTTGAATGAAGCAACCGTTTTACTTTGAATGACCCTATGAATATATTAGGGTTCGGTGTATTAGATATCCCTAGTACAGTAAACTAGCTTTATCTTGATATAATGAGAAAATATACGAAAATTACTCATTATCATAACCCTAACCCTAACCCTATGGATTAATGTCTGCTTTGGGCTTCCATAGATAAAACTGAGAATTAGCATGAGATTATTGAGGGATTTTTTTTTTTAAACTTATAATACTTGTGTATTATTCCTAATAATAATTAACAAATATACATTTTCATTTGCAAACTGTCCTTCAAAATAAAACAGCTGTTTCATTCAAATGTTCACACTTTTTTTACCGTTTTATTTTGAAGGACAAGTTTGTGCGAATGATTGTTTATATTTATTTTAATTTATTATTATTTCTGAGTGCGTATGATTATTTTTTCGTATATTCCCTTTCTTGTTTTTTTATTTTTTTCACATTTTTAAATTTCATCAGTGATTAAAACCTATAGATGAATGTCTGCTTTGGGCTTCCATAGATAATAGAATATAACAGAGTTATTTTTGGCTATTAATCCTAATAACTCTTCCTTTTTTTATATATATATTTTAAAAATAATTCAATACGTTCATTCACATAAACAGTTAAAAAACCCTTGTACAAAAGAATGAAACAACTGTTTTACTTTGAAGGACCGAGTGTTTTTATGATTTTTTTTCTGTTATTTTTTCTGTTATTTTTTATTCTCTTGTTTTTAATTTATTTTTAATTTTTAAAATGTATTTCTTTTTTCATTTCATTTTCATTTCATTTCATTTTCATTTCATTTTCATTTTCATTTCATTTTCATTTCATTTTCATTTCATTTTCATTTCATTTTCATTTCATTTGTATTTTTGTGCTCATGAATTGATTCATGTGGGTGTATTGGATATCCCACGCAGCCCCTCCCTCTGTGTGACGCGGTGGGCGGGGCTTACTCACACACTGTGCCTGCCTGGGCTCGCGGGGGTTTAGAGGGATTACCGCGGCGGGCTGGCTGGCTGCTGCAGCGACGTGTGTTCGGTTCGGTCAGACTCCAAACAGCGGTGCGGTGCGGTGCGGCAGCGGCAGCGGCGATGGCATGTGTCGCACCGACGATGTCAACGGTCAACTTTTCGCTGAAGGACGACGAACCGGAGGACCAGGTCTGAGTCCAGAGATATGACCGGAGCCTGTGGAGCTGCTGCTGCGGAGAAAAGTTTACCAGAGGCAGGGACTCACCAGCGGGAGTTATAACATGGTAATTACATCTTTAATACTAAAACAGCGAGCTAACGTTAGCTTACATATTATAACGTTTCCAGACGCGTTCATGTTCCTCTGTGCGCGGAGGCGTTCACACAGATACTCGGTAGTAGCTGTTAAAGGTCCAGTTTAATTAAAGAGAACACACTAGTTGCTTTCATTTATTTAAATGAGGTTAAAGTTGAGTTTCTGTCATCATAAATATAAATAAATCCTAAATGTTGTCAAAGTTAGGAGCAAACATTCATCCAACGGCTCTCAGACCAGTCAGGACATGTTTAATATGCGTCCCTGAATGCATCACTTCATTTAGGAATAATTCATTCATCATCTTCAGGTCTTAAATTATGATTATCTGATACAGCTTTACATATCTTACACTCCACATGCACATTTTCAGCTCACATCAGATCCTCCACTCTTTGCATTTTTCATTTAAAGGTCCAGTCTGTAGAATTTAGCATCATTTAGCAGAACAGACTTAGTAGAAGTGGAATATAATATTCATAAGTTTATGTTTATAACGGCCAGATCTGTGTCCAATCCGTCTCCGATCAGTCACAGTCTAATCAATGTGTTAACTTCCACTGGATCCACTCTGTTGCGTTCCGGCTGCATCGCTGATCCGGCAGGTTGGAGTCCTCCGGATCAGATACACTAGACTTCAAGCTCAACAGAGCAGATGGAGCGGGACAGGAAGTCAGGCTTCACCAAAACAAAATGAAAACATCCGGTTAATTTTCAGAATCAAACACTCTGTGTTATCACCAGATCGTATTTCACTTAACTACAACAACAAACCAAAGTCATGATGAACGGAGCCAGGCCTGGAGTCAACAGGTCAGAGGTTTTCAGAGGACCAGAAAGACAACATGGATGAGGAGAGGAGGAGGAGGAGAAACCTTGATTCAGTGATTAACGCAGGAAAACCTCGGTCACATGACTCCAGCTGTCCGGCGGTCCACCACTGCAGCGGATCGGAGACAGAACTGACACGTATCCGGGGGAAGTCCCGTGTGAGAGAGGGTCCCCCTCCTTAGAGGCGGCCATCTTTCATTGCCATGTTTCTACCAGGGATGGGAAATGATTTGTGAATATTCGAATATTCGTTCATTTTGTGAAAATCAAAGAGTTATTGCGAATATATATATATATATATATATATATATATATATATATATATATATATATATAATTATAAGTTATATTTTTGGGAGTTTGCCTTTATTAGATCGGACAGCTGAAGAGAGACATGAAACGTGGGAAGTAGAGAGCGAGGGAAGACATGCAGGAAACGGTTGCGACCGGGAGTTGAACCGGCAACCTCTGCGATGAGGACTACAGCCTCTGTATGTGGGGCGCTTAGACCGCTAGGCCACCAGCGCCCCATATTTTCTCATTTTAAAAGTATAATTTTTCATCTTTTTTATCGGTGCCTGGTTGTAATACAGTATTCCGGCCAGATGGTGGCGACAGAGCACCATAAAGCTGTTTGCTAACTGCATTAAGTAACAGAAGAAGAATAATACTTAGAGGATTATTCGAATAATCGTCAAATAGATGCCAATGATTATTGAATAGTATTTTGGCTTGAAATGCCGATCCCTAGTTTATACAGCAGCACGGAACGGACAAACTAGCAACATTTGCATTTTTGTATTTAGTGTGTGGCCAAGCAAAGTCTGAAGGGAGTCATTGTTTAGAGATCATATCTATCATGCAGCACAGGAGCTTCTTGTCCTTAAAGGCCACCGTCCCTTCACTGACAGGAGTGAGCAGGGGAGCGCTTCAATCTAAATACTCCCGTTTCTACGTACTGTACCTTTAAATGTTCAATTCTTAACACTGATCTCTCACCATCTTCCTAATCCCTGCATCCTGTTCTGCTGCAGTAAGTGGTTACCCCCCTTTAAACGCTCTTCTATCACGCCGCTCTGCTGGACACTGCTGTGCTCTCGTGTGTGATTGGCACATCCTGTAACAGAGTTCGCTGGAGATGAATTGAGCTCCTTACAAAGTGTCTCCTGGCCGGTCGCTGAACTCGCCATGATGTTTAATTCATCCGGACGCTGGGCTCACGCTGCTCAGGCGACTCCTCCATCACTCAGACGCTGGTGGTTGAGCAGGTTCATCAAGTGTCTGCCAACACAATCAGTCACATGGGGCGGTTTGGGTATTAAGAGAGGCTTTGTGGGGGGTGATGTTCCCACATGTTGTGTTTCAAGTTCTTCTTGGAAAGAAGTCTGGATGCATATTGAATATGTGCCTTCCAGAGAAGCAGATTCTTCTCTGACCCAGTTGCAGCAGGATACGGAGAGCTGCTCGTCTGTGCAGGATGTATTCATCCGCTCATAAAGGTGGAGGTGTGCTACTTTCCTCCATCACAATAACAAACACACATCCACGCGTTACATCATCCTGCTGTCTGTGCGGCATCAGCACACACAGGTACACGAGACGACACAACGAGGCATTCTTCATCTTGTGACATTTTTATGAGGCGTTCAGGGACCTCGGGCGGGCCACTCGTCCTCGCTTGTTAAAGCTTCATTTGATAACACTCAGGGGATACTTATGGAAGTGTTGACTGAGCATCTTTCTAGCTGTGCTTCATATAAACAGACCTGAGGGGAGCTGATCTGTGCTCATAAATAGATGATGGAGAGTCTGACTTGAGGGCTCCTCAGCAGAGCGGCTGTAGGAGGTGAAGCGTTAGTCATTTTACTGAAGTGAGTGGCTGGACGGTGAGGTATAAGCAGGGATGTTATATTAAAGCAGCAGTAAAAGAAACTGGTTTATACTTCTGCGTCCACCCTATGCACGATGTGTCCGTGTCGTGCCGCAATACTCCTCTGAAACACTAGAGGGCAGTGTGGTCTCTCTGATAGTCGGGTTGCCGCTACGATCTCTGTTTCCTTTTCCACAGAGATTCAGAGCGTGTTATGTTAATCTACAGCTGATATATGTTGCTGTTTATCATACAGACATGATTACATGAAGAATAGAGAGGAGATGAAATACACGGTGATCCCGAAAGTTCTGTAAATGCAGGAAACACAATGCTGCCAAGTGGACCAATCACAGGGCTTGTGGTCTCAATTAGGCTTAACTGCACTAGAGTCGATCGGTTATCCATCTGAAGGTTGGTGGTTCAGTCCCAGCTCCTTTAGTCACACACTGAAGAGTCCTTGGGCAAAACACTGACCTCATCGTGTGGGAATGAGTATCAGAGCTGCAACCTAAGAATGTTTTGATAGTCGACAAATAATCGATTTTTGAAATGATTACTTAGTCGACGGTTCTTATTTAGCGATCACCTTTTTAATAGGGATGGGCAATGACTTTCAAATATTCAAATATTCGCTCACTTTGTAAAAATTGAAGAGTTACTGTGAATATTTCCTCATTTTAAAAGTACAAATTTTCATCATTTTGACCGGTGCCTGGTTGTAATACGGTATTCCCGCCAGATGGTGGCGATAGAGCGTCTTAAAGCTGTTTGCTAACCACATTAAATAGCAAAAGAAGAAAACATGAGCGACAGTCGTGGCGATTTTCTCCGTTTCTGAATCTCACACTACTACACACGTATTTCCAGAGACTGAGCATGGCTGTAAAATGTAAAACACACACACCACACTGCGTCACAGAAACACCGACGTAAAGATCGAGACAGACGCTGTCAGTGCCCGCTACTAACAGCACCTCGTCCTGCTGCTGGTTAACGTGACTGCCACACAAACGGGACGTTAATAAGACAGCTGTGTGTGTGTGTGTGGGGGGGGGGGATTTTTTGAATAATCGTTGAATAGATGCCAATGATTATCGAATAGTACTTTGGCTTGAAATGCCGATCCCTAGTTTTTATAACTAGTCATTATTTACTGATAGTTATGGATTAATCCAGATCCAGTGATCAACTTCTAAAGAGTATTCACTGGATGTGGTTTCATATTTTCTCACCTTGCAGTTGGTTTTATTCGTGTTTTGAGCCCATGAGGAAGAGAGCTTAACGATTGAAGATGTTGTACATGATGCACTCTTCTACACGTGTGCAGCTCTCCTCTCCAGGTGTCAGGGCCGTCGTCTCCTGAGGCTCACAGCTGCAGGTAGAGAGGAACAGACTCATTCAGGAAGGTAGAAAGACGGTCGACTTGCTTTAGTGAAACATCAGCGTGGATGTTTTTGTAAAGGTCAGTCAGCGCTGAAGTGTGTTTACATTAACCTGAAGAGTGTGTGTGTGTGTGTGTGTGTGTGTGTGTGTGTGTGTGTGTGTGAATTAATGGAGCGAGGACTCGAAGCCTTCCTCTTGTTATCATTCGATCACTTTCAAAGCCGTGTGTGAGTGTGTGTGAGTGTGAGTGTATTTGTGTCTTAGTGGGTTTGATCTTGAGGAAGCCTGGTGGCAGTGTGTTTCCTGTCAGTATTCCCCCAGGCTGCAGAGCGTGTTTCTTCTTCTTCTTTGGATGCCAATAAAAGGTGGATTGTTTTTCTCCAGCTCTCTTGTTTTCACTGAAGTGTCACACGTCTGCCGTCAGTGAGGCCTAGTGAAGGTTTGTTTTGGTGGAGAATTGGAGTTGTAGCCGCTTTTGCTTCAGCTGAGTGTGTTACAGTTACTCATCCTTTACCTCTCTTGTTCTTCATTGTGTGCTCTCTCTCTCTTTGTTGTCATTGATGTGGTTTTAATTGTGCATTCTTTATAACCACTAGCTTTAGCGTGCAGATACTTCATCCGGTACTTCCCCTTTTTTTTTTTACCTCAGTCATTTCAAACCACCTCACTTCTGTTTCCAGTAATGGCATCAACAAGAAAGCTTCCTTTCCCTCATCTTGTGGATATCCTCTCAAAGATTTTTTTTTTTAATGTTTTATGATCCCATCTCTGTCTAAGTTGAGGCTAAAATGATATGCTAATGATACGCTAATGTTCATGATGATTGAGCGTGTGTCAGGAAATTAAAAAGAGAGCATGAAGAGAAGGGAAGAGGAAGGCGATCGAAGGGTCTCGTTGTCAGAAGAGACGCCTCGTCTGCAGGGTGTGACGCACAGAGGCGTCCCTCCCTCAGAGGTAGTAACAGAGAAGAAAAGGAAGTGTGTAACCATAGACTCAATAAATAATGGACATAGTATCCGTGACGTCACCCATCTGTTTCTGAAGCGCTGTTTTGAGGCCAATCGGCAGCCATTTTGGAAATGTTGAACTCAACTTAACTGCTTTCGAGCGAGTGTGACGTAAAGAGGCGGGCTTTGAGCCTCAACGCCAACAGCTACAGGGTTCCCGCCTGTCAATCAAGACAATCCAGACTACACTGGTCTTCTGAACCAGGCTGTAAACATGTTTATTTCTGCTATAAAGATCGTCTTTTTGAATTGGTATGTATGTGGTTTCCGGTACTTCCGGAGCCAGCCTCTAGTGGACACTTGAGGAACTGCAGTTTTTTTACACTTCCGCATTGGCCTCATATTTTATGTCTGGAGGTTGCCGCTTAGTAAAACTGCAGAGACATTGAATGCACCGTCTACAGGGCTGCAAAATGTAAACATGCAACCAACGCTGCTGCATGAAGCTTGAGGCGGATGCTCAGTTATGCAGGTGTGTTCCAGCTACCTCACACCTGTGCTGTTTAATACTTTCTGGATTATAATTCTGCATCAAATCGACACTGTACACTACATTGACGTTGCCAAATGTCGCCATGTGATTGTGCACAAGCAAGCAGGACAGGAAACAGGCCAAATCTGACTGTTATAGAAAAAGTATGTAGAGCTCACAACGGCTTAGAGTCCACCTAGAAGTATAAACGCGGCTTCAGACTGCAGCCATGTTTACTTTTAGTGTCCACATCTGCAGCACACGGTGAGGTGTTATCTCTTCTTCTGTCAAAGCTGCTCTCAGAGAGATGAACCAAACAATAACAGACTCTCAGACACAGATAATAAAGTCTATTCAGAGACATCCAATATATTCCTGCTCCACACGCCCAATCCTCAGAGCCACCTTGTCTTTATTTTCTTTTGTATGGACTGTTTTTTATTATTTGTTCTTCAGTATATCCCCTCAGAGCTTCAATCAAAGCTCATCTTATCTCTGCGTCTCTTCTTTATATGAGGACACAATTCATTTGAGAGGAATCGTAGCGTCGGTTTGAGAAAACATCCATTTCTCTCAGCTGATTAGCTTGAGAGGAAATGAAAAGGATCCTGGTCAATTAACTAATCAAACCGTTCTACACCGAACAGCATATTGATTAAACAAAGACAATAACTGGAGCTCAGTGGAGTCCCCGTTATGTGCTTCGGCTCATCAATACTGCAGAGAATCCAATCAACCCTAAAGGCAGAGACGGGCGAGGATAGAAACCTCCAGGTCTTTATTTACATGTGAGGTGAGCCCTCTGTTTTGTTCTTCTCACATTATTCCCTTTATTAAATCTCCTCACAGAGACGTCTCAGCCTGCGTCTCTGTGATTTAATAACACAGGCAGACCTAAGAGGACGGTGTGTGTGAGTGAGTCCTGATTCTTCTCCCGCAGGGTTTCAGGACTCTAAATATAAGAGTGAGGAGCGGATCCTGTTCCTGTCTTTGTTTTGTTGAGTCAGGCAGCAGGTTTGAAGGCTGGAGCTGACTTTTGTTTTTCTGACGGATCCCTCGATTATTCTCCGGTCTGAAGCTGATCTCAGTTTCCTGGAGCAAAAGACGACCTCTTTACGTCTCTTTCTTTGTGACAATCAAAGGGATCATGAAACAGAAACATGAAGTCTGACTTTTCAGGAGCTGGAGAGTTTAAGAGGACAAAGGTTTCCTGCTCGACTTTGTCTTGTACGATCTATATTCTTGGCTTTTAAGTCGTTCACTGTGAGCAAATAAATCAGGAGCTTGAGTCGTGCATCAAACGATTCACTCGTACAGTCTGAGTTCAATCCCCATCACAACATTCAGACAACAAATCCTGCAGCATATCTCCGGCCTAAACCAGGGCGAAGCCTCTGTTTAACTTTTACCCCTTTTCGACCGAGGCAGTTTCAGGGCTGGTTCGGAGCCGGCGCTCAATTGAGAACCGGTTTTTCGTGTTTTGACTGCGAGTGAAAAGGCAGGGAACACCAGTTCCAGAGCGGTTCCAACTCTTTGCTGGTCCAGAACCGCGAACCGTTTACATCAGGGGCGAGGGGCGTGATCAAAAACACAAACCAAACGTGTTTCCTCCATTGTGCTGCAGCGAACAAATGAAAGAGACTAATGGATTCCAAGGTGAAGCAGCGGTCGGCCAAGGAGACAAGCTGCCGTTGTCCGCCATCGTTGTTGTTGTGTGGGAAAGTTTGTGCTAGCGCTGCTGGGAGAAGCGGCCACGTAAATCTGACGTCATGACATGCCTCTTCCACGGGCTCGAGCGGGTGGAAAAACCAACAGGTGCTGTGTTGGTTCGCGAGTTCAATCAGCTCCAAACCAGCCCAGAAATACAACCCGGATCACGTTGGTCGAAAAACGGTATTAATGTCTACTGTTGAACTTTGACCTTCCTCAAACAGATGGACAGGCGCTACTTTAAGGGAGGGAAGGGACCAAAAATGACAACATTTTAGGGTCTTGAATGGTGTTGCATCGAACTTCCAGCGCCCCCTACAGCGTATCGTACCGCTCACTATCAGGCACCGATAACAAAAATGTGAACATTTATTTTTAAGGTAAATTATAGTCACAGGTAGGGGTGAGCCCGACTAAGGATTTGCTAAGTCGAATCTAATTCATCAGATTTTGCCCATAGTGGATGAATAGTGGAATGTTTGTTGTTTTTCCTTATTGGCCCAAAGTCTGCATGATGGTGACCGCATGACAATATTACACATAACCCTTTACAATTAAGAGACTCTTAGCTTAAAGTAAAAGGGACAACAGAATATTATAAGTTTAAAACTTAGATTTTTTAAATCTATATTGTAAAAACAACGAGGTGATGAAGGAGAGAAAACTCAAATAAGGCCACCATCAGTTAAACATGGAACAACGCTCCACTATAGAGAAAGGAATCAGGAGATATTTAAACAGTGTTCACACAGCAGAGAGCAGCACTGCAGAGGGTAGTCTGTCCAACTTAAGACTAAACATTTGTATAATGTTCAAAATCAAACCTGAACCAGCTAAAGGGTTTTTAAATCTCTTAACAGAACCTTTTAAAACAGTCTTTCATTGCGTCTTTGTCCGCTTGAGTCTTTTCAAATTGTACGTGAGGAAAACCATCGTGTGTACGGGCAGAAGTGCGCTCCTTGCTTTGTTAAACTGTAAATCCTGTCTTTGAGAATATCCTCTCTGATGGTGTGGAGGTGGATGGGATGCTGTGGATTGTTTCTGGGGCTTCAGACAGTTTTGGGTATCCCTCCTGGTTCTTTTGGCCCCGTACAGTTTTTGTGTGGTCCGGTAATCCTTGATCTCACAGCCCTCTTCATGAAGCTGCTCCTCATCTTCATCATTAGTTTTTAGGATCAACTGAAGTTTTATTTCCTGACATTTTGAGCTGCCATGAACGTAGAAAGATTTAAAGACCAGCTGAGGTACGTCTGCTCCACAGGTCCTGCTAAATGGGAGAGTCCACCTTTAATTACCAGGGGAGATTTAATTACCACCTTAAGAGGGTTTAATTCTTCAAGAGCTGTTCTCAGAATTACATTCAATAAGTCTATATTTATATCAAAAAAGGATATATGAGACACTATTTTTATAGTGAAGAAAATAGTGTAAAATTAGACATTGAGCACCCCCATGGTTTGAATGGAATGATCCACGTTTCATATGCAAATATTCGACTATGAGATTGGCAGTCGACTAAGACTCGTTAGAATGAATCGTCGAATATTCGACTATTTGGGGTCACCCCTAGTCACAGGAAGTCTCTGACTTTTTGTAAATTAACGACTAGTTGTACGAGTTTGTATTTAGCAGCATCAGAGCGGCTTCATAGTGGGAGAAACTGGCAGATATATTGGGATATAAAAGTGGGTAATAATAACAGATATATTGAGTGAGTTTTTCTGTGAATGGAGGGTAAAACAGTGAGACTTCTTTGGCAGAACTGTTGGTCTGACGTCACTCGATTCAGCCTCCAACAGTTGAATTGAAATGTGTTGAGACATCAGAAAGTGTAGCTGCAGGGACACGTTTCCAGGTCTTACAAATAGACTCTTCTGTCTCCGTCAGTGATGTGTTATCAGGAGAAATGTTCTTGTTTTCTTTTTTGCTCAGAGCGACAGAAAAGTATCAGCGTGATGAGTTTGAGGAGGAAAATGAAGAGTCTTCAATTTCACTCTGCAGGTTCACAGAGATTGTTGTTGTTGCGCTCGGGTACAGGAAGCCAGCTTTTGTAGAGGACTAGTTTATGACCAGCACACACACACACACACACACACACACACACACACACACACACACACACACACACACAGATCTCCGTGATGAGCTGAGCCGTGCCCTTTGTTTGGCCACTGAGCGAGCGAGCAGAATGGGAGCAGTGAATGTAGCTTGAATGGGAGCTGATTGACGGCCTCCATCCTCGCCTCGCCTCATTGGCTGTTACTGGCGAGGTGCGAGCCCCTTGTCCGCTGAATCGCGTCTGTCGTCCAGGCAACCAGTGGAATCTGTGTCGTATCCCGAAATACACGGCCGCTGAAACTCCTGAAAACGAGAGGAGGTGGAGGAGGAGGGAGGAGGAGTGTGAACGGAGCTGTGACGTGTGCATGATGGAGACTTTCACACACACTCAGGTGCTCAGGTCCGTCTCCACGCCGCCTCCTTCTCTCACCGCCATGGATTAGGGATTGAGTGGGCTAAGCTGACAGTGAATAGACGCACATCAGCAGTGTGTGAGTAACACAGTTTGGATTAACCAGCACACAAACACTCGGCCCATTAAAGTGATCCGACACACACACTCACACACTCAGCTGTTTTCCCCCTCTAGTCATATCACATAAAGCTGCTTCCCTGCCAATTATTACACTCTGTGGAGCAGATGTATTCAGAGAGCGGCCTACGTTTCATACATCTCCTTTTAGCGTGTTATTCTCAAAGAGCTCAGAGTCGACGGGCCGCCCTGTGCAGGCTCATTACTGTATGATGTAATAAACACACGCTCATGGAAAAGAATCCAGTGTGAGTACACATCCCAGGCTCTGGACATGGAAACAACCACTCAACCTTTTCTATTTTGCTGTGACATGTTGTTGTTGTTGTTGTTGTTGTTGTTGTAGGCTCTAACAGCAGTGGAGGTGTGAGAATTGTTGTTTTGGATCCGTGCACTGGCTCTTGAAAGTGTCCCTTTGTTTTTGCACGCTCTGCAGCAACAGTTTGTTAACTCACAACTTGGCAGAGATGAGCTTCATCGCCTCCTGTGTCGTGGTTGGTCGTATTTAACTTTTGCAACATGTTTTATATTTACCATATTATCAAAAATAATCTTTATTAGATCGGACAGCTGAAGGGAAACAGGGAATGTGGGGAGTAGAGAGCGGGAGAAGACATGCAGCAAATTTTTGAGGTTGAGGACGAAACCAGAGACCGCTGCAATGAGGTCTACAGCCTCTATTTATGGGATGCACTTAGACTGCAAACAAGACATTTAAAGCTCCTTTCATCAGAATCAGAAATACTTTATTTATCCCGGGGACAGAAATTCGGTCATTACAGTTGCTCTATACACAATAAGTTAAACAAATACAATAATAAACTCTGTAGAAAATAAATACACGAAGTCCCCAGGGATCAGGAAGAGGGCAGTCTGGTGGTCTGTCTGGAGTCTGGCTATGACAGCGTTGAGAATGTTGGACGCTGTAGTCAGGTTGGCAGAGGGGGGATGTAAACACCTACCAGTATGACATGTGAGATCTCCCTGTGCAGATAACATGGTTGGAGGCCCACAGCACTCTCAGTGCTATCCCGGTCTGCCCGGACAGTCTGGAAGCCGTCAATGGAGACGTTGTGGTCGGGAATATCCTGATGCAGCCACGTTTCCATGAAGCACAACATGCTACATTCCTGAAACTCCGTCTGACTCCTGGCTAGTCCTGTTAGCTCATCCATCTTATTATCCAGAGATCTCACGTTGCCCATGATGAGAGAGGAGAGACACGGCTTCTATCTGCTCTCCGTAAACCTCCGTCTTCTTATTCCAGCTCTCCTCCCTTGTAGCTTTATACCTCCTCTGCCTCTTTGCGATCCAAATCTCCAGAGTTCTGCAGGAACTTTTTGACTGTTTCTGAAACATATTGAAGTGAACAGAGACGCCTATTTATGACCTAAACAAGACCATTGACAAAACTGATGAATTCTGGGTTGTGACAGCTGAATTCTACCAGATCTGTGTCCGGTCCATCTCTGATCTGCTATCTTACCTGAGCTCATAGGTTTCTATTCTAGTCAATGTGTTAACTTCCACTGGATCCGTTTCAGTTCGGAGTCCTCCGGATCAGATACACAAGACTTCTATTTTTGCCAGATGCCTGAGCATGACGCTTCAATCTCAACAGAGCAGATGGAGCGGGACAGGAAGTCAGGTTTCACCAAAACAAAATGAAAACATCTGGTTAATTTTCAGAATAAAACACTCTGTGTTGTCACCAGATCGTATTTCACTTAACTACAACAACAAACCAAAGTCATGATGAGCGGAGCCAGGCCTGGAGGTTCACAGGTCAGAGGTTTTCAGAGGACCAGAAAGACAACATGGATGAGGAGAGGAGGAGAATCCTTGATTCAGTGATTACTGCGGGGAAACCTCGGTCACATGACTCCAGCTGTCTGGCGGTCCTGCTTCATGCTTCGTTTCAGATTGAAATCAGCCTTTAATCAACCAGCTTCAGGTCCATGAATAATAAACAGATGCTTCTGGCTGCTCACCTGCAGGTCTCTGTTATCTAACCCACAGTGTTTGCATGTGTTGGTGTGTGGACAGAAGAAAGCGGGTCATTCAGACTGCGTGGATCCATTTCAAAGTTACTATCATGTTAGCTCTGCTTGTACTGATGCCAGCGTGTCAGTGAGCTCAGCCCGTGTGGGTACGTTGCTGTGTGTGTATTTAAAGTGCAGAGCGGTGCTGTGCTCTGAATCATGCATCCAGGAATGGAGCGTCTCTCTGTCGAGGTGTCGAACGCAGCCCGACTGTTTCCTCTGATATATTTGGAGGATGAGTATCACAGCATGTGTGCATGAGCGTGCTGTAGTACTGTATGTCCTTATACCTTAAGCTGCTTGATTTAGCGTGCACGCAGGGCGAGTTGTTGCATCATCATGAAGACTGCTGTCACTTTCCTGCTGCTCTTACCTTTAATTTGGATTTAATGCAAATCAGCAGATATGCAAACTCCACTTCAGAGCTGTGAGCATTTTAAACGTTCTTTAAGTCGTGTGTTTAAAGTTGAAAAAAGACCAACAGTAAAGATCTATATCGGTTAGTTTCAAACTAAGAACACCTTTACTCTGAAGGATGATGGTTCTAAAGATGCACTATTCAACTCCTGCTTCACAGGTATGGTAAACGCCTGTTTTGCTGCCTTTTTACGACATTTCAAAATAATTCCAGCTCTTGAAACCCATTAGTTGCCGTACGTATTAGTAGAAACTTTTTTTATTTACTGATACCAATGTTATGCTGATATTTGTGCATTCTCAAGTGAGAGCACAAGTTTGATTACAAGAACGGTCCTCATGTAAGATTGTAAGGAGTCTGATCCTCAGAGTTTTGAAGTCTATCATTGGTGGACGCCATATTGGAAAAGCAAAGACATGGAATTGACTCAGGCCTTCAGCCTCCTCGCTAACAGCTACAGTGTTCCCGCTTGTCAGTCAAATCAGCCGTGGCCCTAATTATGCAAACTCATAGTTAGGGATGCCCTGATCAGCTTTTTTGGTCCCCAATCCCGATCCGATTTTTTTATATTGAATATTTGCCGATACTGAGTCCTGATCCGATACTGCACAAGAGGTATGAGAGTTGAGCTGCACGCTTTTTTTCCCCTTTAACAAAAATAAGTAATTAAAAAAATAACAAAATTATGTCTGATGTTTATTCCATTTAATCCAGCTAGCATTGTTGTAAATCTCATAATCAGTGTTACAAGCTCTGCTGTATGAGACCCACCAAACTGATGTGCATGCATTACAACCAAGGGTGCATCTTGCTCGGCTGGAAGTGAAGCTTTCAGCAGAGTGTCTGCCCCCTGGTGGCTGGCTGCAGTATAGGTAAAAAAATCAGTCTGAATGGGGGAGCAGTCAAACTTTAAAAAATAAATACACGTGGTACGAATGTTTCTCATATCCATATGCTGTGGTGATATGTAGTTAGTATTTGACTGTTTTGTGTCCAAGGCCTCTTTTTTTACAACGGGAATAGGCGGAGCAACGCTGTCCACTTTTATTTACAGTCTATGTATGAGACCCACCACACTGGTGTGCACGCATTACAACAAGGCTAAAATCCGAGGCTGCTCTGAACGCAACTCTCACGAGACAGTGCGTGATTCACAACGGAAGCATCCGACTGCAAGACATAAATATTAGGAGTGACAGCGAGATCAAAACACGCCTGGTTGCATGCCACTAGCTACGGAGCGGCATGACGGTATAGAGAACAGCAGCTTCCACTAGACATGAGGTTGCTTATGCTAATGTAACAGACTGTCCTGTGTTTATGTGTTTGCCTTTTTGAACCATATGTCCCTGGAGAGTTACCGTGGGGCACGTAGAGCAGATGATTTTTTCTGTAATGTGTCTGGTGGTGCTCATGTGAGTTCTACAATAACATTTAAATCATGTCTTGAGTTCTACATCAACGTCCCGTTTATTATTTTCTCATTTTGTATACACAGTTAAGCAAACTCAGAATGCTCAACCCTCGTGCCTTCAGCTGCAAATTTTGTTCGATCCGATAGTTGAGATCTGGATCGGGACATCCCGACTCATAATCTTAATATCTTAAAAAATAACATGTTATAAAAAACTCACTCTCTATACACGGTGTGCTGATAGAGAAATTAGTTTTCCAGACCAAACTAGTGTTTTGGACCAGGCTGTAAACATGTTAAGTTCTGCTGTAAAGATCGTCTTCTTTGAATGAGTGTGTATGTGGCTTCCGTTGCTTCTGCTGCCAGCCTCTAGTGGACGCTTTAGGAACTGCAGGTTTAATCACTTCTGCTTCAGCTTTGGTTGTCTGATTAGTATTTATTGAAATCTCTCTGTGACATCATATGTAGGCTGTTCCAGTCAGTAGATTGTTTATAAAATGTAATATTGGAAGAATATTAAAAATAATAATATTATTGCAGAATGACCTCTGACCTCCATCGCTTGTGTTTTATAACTCTAATCTGATCGTACTGGTCAACCTGTGGAGCTCAAACACTGACCTCCACTTGTTGCAGCATTCTGGATTCTCTCTCTCTCTCTCTCTCTCTCTCTCTCTCTCTCTCTCTCTCTCTTCCTCCTCTTATGTCACTCTGCGTCTTCATCCCTTCCTCTCCTCCTCCCCTCCAAATCCCCTTTTTACTATTTCTGTCTCCGTCTCAAGATTACAACCTCACACATCTGTATCCTCCTCATCCACCCCGCTGGGGATCCTACCGAGCGCTTCCTTTAGGCGCCGGTTGAATGGGAGCAAGGGCTGCTTGGTAATCTTAGCTCTTGAAAGCGGAGATTAAAATCTCAGATTACAAGAGGAGAGGGGGGGATTACAACTTTTCTTTTTTCATTGAGTGTAAAACTGTGTGTGGGTGTGAAAAGCAGGTCGAATATGAGCATACATGTGTGTGTGTGTGTGTGTGCGTGTGTGTGTGTGTGTGTGTGTGTGAAGGTGTTAAAGCACCGCCTCATTAGCTGATGTTGAGCTCCTATGAAAATAATTGGATAGCCAACAGTTCATTGATTTAAAGTTCGATATCCACTCTTTCTCACTGCAGTGTGTTTCATTGACTTATTGTTTTACCTACTTTCTCTCTGCTGATGTTCAAGCATCAATGCAGTCAACTTTTTCCCTCCAGTGTTGTTTATTTTTACATTTCTCCTCCTCTGTCTGCAGAAAACGCTCCCTGAAACATCCCCTCAGAGTGTTAACTCATCCTCGCAGCACAGCAGGCGACTGCAGCTCTCAGACGAACCCCTTAATGGGGGGAAAATGTACCGTATCAAAAAGGAAATACACTTTAATGTTGCTCTCTAAATGTAGCCTGCTATCATCAATTATCATTAGCATCATTCATTCAGAGACATTAGCTTAATTACAGCCAACAGATAGGACCTGAGATGATTCGAAGCTGCGTGCGTCATTCAGTCTGATTTCAGAGCTCATCACAGGCTGCCCTGAAAGATTCAGCTCTCTGCTTTAAGATATGTTGTTTTTCTCTGACAGGCTGTCGACTTCAAACAATAATATCCTGTTTGTATTGGAGGGAGATGAAGTTTGTGCACCATGTGGCTTTGTTTGGTGAAGATCACACATTTAAAGACGTGGGTCAGATGTCTGCATCTCTGGATTATGTCTGCTGTCATAATGTTTTAAGCTCTACTACCTGGATGTAAACAAGCTCAGGTGACAGATGTTGTCTGGTAGCACGGCATGGTTTGACAGTACGTTGATCTAGTAAATGAAGATAAAGTTGTATGTAGGCTGTGTCTGTTTAAACTGACATATAACCACTCCACCAGAGCAATGAGGAACCAGCACAGGGATGGTGTTGCTAGCTCTGCTAACCTTAGCCACACTCTGTGAACTAGGGATGACCACAATTAATCGATTATCGATTAATTGATTGTTAAGAAATTACTCAAAACACACATTTTTGTTTTCAATTTTCCGTCACATGGAACAAACATCATGTGGTCTCATATTACACTCATCTATCAGGGAGGTGTTTTAAGTTTAAAGCATGTTTGGATGTGAATCAGCTGTTAAAGGTGTTGCGCACAGCGGAGACGCTCAGCTGGTGGCTGCGCTGTGCGTCAGGTCTCCAGGTGCGCTTTTTAAAAGAGGATCAATACAAAACTGCTGCCAACAACAACACGGACACAAAGGTTGACAGCTTTAAACAGGATATTTCCCACCTTTGGATACAAAGGCAACAGACAGGTGGGAAATTCTGGTACGCTACGTTTACAGAGCAGCAACATCAGAGCCATCTGGGCTTTTCTCCAGCGGGACTGATTATGACCCGGTTGCGCTCCTGGCTGACACCTGACCGAATACACGTTTATTCTTCTCCATAAGAACGAGTAGACAGAAAACTGGACACTGTGAGTCTGAAGTACTTTTCCGTTAGTATTATGAGCCTTCACTTTATAAGATTATGTCCGCGGAGAATATTTTAATGAGCCTGATCGTTGATATTCTGCGTGTCAAACGTGCCCGTATTAAATCCCGTCAGTTATTTGCATTTTGTTGCTGTAGAAAATATAATTTAGGGGGAAAACAACTTATTTGGCTTTGTTTTTGACGTAAGAATAATAATGGTTTTTTTTTATCAATTAATCGATAATTGATCGTTAACATTTCCAAAAATCGATCACGGAACAAAATACTTAAAATGTACGTCCCTACTGTGAACCAATTTGACATTGTTGACCTTCAGACTCTTTGATCCTGTGCTCAGTTTGGACTGTTTCCTGAGTGTTTTCTTACCTTTAACTAATCAGTCAGTCAGAATTTATACTAACATTTACATATCGGGATTAAGTCGCTCCGGGATGTCCGTAATGCAGAATTGAAAATGCTAACTTTCTTACCTACTATGGACTTGACCCTTTTGTCTCTATACAGACTTGTTAATTATTAAGGATAATGCTTTTTTCACTTCATCATGTAATTACTCTCCTGTAATTTACAAACTTTATTTATTTGTATTTATAAATTTCTCATTTATTCATTTATTTATTATTATTATATTAACTATTATTTTTAATATTAATATTATTATTATCAATATTAATATCACAATAATAATTATTATTATATGGTTATTATTATTATTATTATTATTATATTTGTTATTATTATTAATATTATCATATTTATTATTATTGTCACTGTTATTATAACATTAGTATTTTTTCTTTAATAATAATTATTCATATTGTTCTTACTTTTTTAGTATTATTATCATTATTATTATTATTATATTTATTATCATTCTTATTATCATTATCATTCTTCTTATTATTATTATTACTTTTTTATTATTATCAATATTATTGTTGCAATGATAATTTTCTTATTTGCTTGCAGAAGACTCTAACTGCATGTTTACAGAGCGTAGCCTCACAGAGCTGCTAGCATGGTGCTAAATCTGTTGCCACTAATGATCCAGTCAAATCTATTCTACTATATGAGGGACTTTGACATGTAATGCAGAATATTCAACCGTCATAGTGAGCTCTATTTTCTCTGCACACAGCCTTAAATCAGGAAACTGACTCTGAATAGAATAGAATAGAATAGAATGCCTTTATTGTCATTGGGTGACTTGCATACAATGAAATTACGAGCACAGCTCCGTTGGTGCATACATACATACATACATAAGATAACAGCAGCAAGAGCAACAGTGGTCTGATAATAAAACCTTTTCAAAAAAGAAATGACTGTAAAATTAAATCGTATTACTCTGTAGTTTTACTGCTCAGTAAATCTACAGCAGCAGCCTCCTTCCCTCTCCTCCCCAGGGAGCGTCTTTCAGATCACAGCTCTGAATCCTCAGCGAGTGTAAAGGGGAATACACGATCAGAGTGTGAGAGCAGGACATCTCTGTCAGTCTGACTTTCATGCCCTGCTGTCTCATCTCTCCATCTGTGCCCTTTTAATGAGGCTCAGGAGGGTTTTTCCTCCGCCGTGTCAGAGCAACAGTTTGGCACTTCCATTGTGTATGGACGGCTCCGTCTGAGGGACTACAGAGCACACACGTTGTGCTCGTCAGAGAGGCTGAAAGGCACCACACAAATGAAATTTCATCCACTCTTAATGCTGGAATATTTCTGTTTTGAAATCCAGCGTAAATCCTCTGAGAGTTCAGCTTTTAATCCTCGTTCCCCTGGTGGGAGAAGAGTCACACCCTCTATTGTCAGGGTTTTATTCAGATTACACAAAGAGACACACCTCAGTGGTTAGATGGTGGTTGTTGTGTTCTGTATGTCAAATATGATCAAATATTTATTGTGTCATTATTTACTTTTTAATAGATTAAAATAGCACAGATATGTATTGACATTTGCACAGTTACAGGACTGTTCAGGCACATTGAAATGAGCTCTTAGAGGCAGACTTACAGAGCAAAGTCTGAAAAATAAAAAGCAATAAAGTAAAAACTGTCAACACACAAAAAAGTTGTCTCAATGAAAATTATTATATAGTACCAAATCCCAACAAACGTTCTCCTCAGACTCTTTCCAAACAGAGCAGGTCTAGACCGTACTCTATGTTCTATTATTAACAAAGACCCAACATCAAGACCGGATAAGATCCAGTCCCATCTTACAGACAGGACTCAGTCTGATCTCATCTTAATCCACCATGAGCAGAGCACTTTGCAGCATTTAGCAAGTTACAGTGGCAAGGACAAACTTCCTTTAACAGGCAGAAACCTCCAGCAGGACCAGACTCATGTTAGACAGACCGTACTAACTGGATGTGCTGCAGCCAGTCAGTATGAGGGGGTTCAAATGTTTTGGTTTCACTCCTGAGGCGGGGAGACGGATAGTAGTAGTTGTAGCAGCTGGAGTCTGGCACGTCCACAGCAGCATGTTGGAGGAACCTACGAGACAAGGGAGCTCAGGGACTCCAGAAAGGTCTATGGTTAGTAACTTTAATGGGACAGGAAGAGTTAAAGGAAGAGAGAGAGGGAAAGACAGGGTCCTTGGAGTTGTTTTCTAGTTTTTCCAAAAAGCCAAGAAGATCGTTTTGAATGTCTTGTGTCGTATAGAACCGAATATGTTCAGCTTTCTTTCTCAGGAGATTTTTGTTTTTTTATTTATTTACCTGAAAAAATCCCAGTGTGTCAGTCTAAGCCTATAGCAGCATAACTAAGACCTGGTCCAAGCCTGATCCAACTCTAACTATAAGCTTTATCAAAAAGGAAAGTTTGAAGCCTACTCTTAAAAGTAGAGAGTGTGTCTGCCTCCCGGACCCTGACTGGTAGATTATTCCAAAAGAGAGGTGCCTGATAGCTGAAGGCTCTACCTCCCAGTGTCTCTCTCTCCTAGTTTCGTCCTCTTTCCTCTGTCCTATCCTCTCTGAATGGAGATGTAGAAATATACCGGCTGAACATTTCCCCTGATATGTACGCCCAATAAGGCGACACAGTGACAGGTTACGCCCGCCAACAACGAGATTCAACATGTCGGCCGTGTGAGAGTATTGTGAAGTGTCGGAAACAGAAACTTGTAAAACATCTCAATAACCGTCCTCCTGAGCAGCATCAAGAGTTTCTGAGAAATAAGAACAAAGCAAAGAAACAAAGCAGCGACTGTATTTCTGGATGTTTATATTTGAATATGTTGGAATAAAATCTTGTTTTATGTCAGTGTCGAGAATAAACAGACCGTCACAAAGTAAATCCAAGCACAGGAGAGACTTGGTGTTCTCAACAAGAAAAGAAAAGATTTGAAAATATGGCGGACATATTGGATTTTGGACCAAACTCTGTTGTTTTGGTTCCTTTATTTAAATGTTCAGTCTAAAGTTGTGTCATCGATCCCTCAGTCAGACGTCTTATTCTTCAGGAACATAGGCTCAACTTCCCGATATCCTTTCAGACGCTTCCCATCGATCTCCTGTCGTCCTCATCACCATCATCTCTCTGATTTCTGCAGCATGTGTGATTAAGTGGACAGATTTAGAGATTAGATGAGACAATATGCCAACACGACAATGATTAAAGTGCTGCTGAATGAAATGAAGTGGCTTTAGGAGCGGGATTAAACATGATATTTTAAGCAGCGATGAGTTTTAGAAAGCGCTGCGAGGATTGAGTTTACAACCTCTGTGAACAACGAGGCAAACTTCACACAGCGCTGAAGTGATCCGTAAATAATCACAGCCCATCAGCAGCACACGGCTCTGTGCAGACTGAAGTGTTGAATTTGTCTCCCTCAGCCTCTGGATGATGTGGACGTGTCCCATTAAGCCCGCCTCGAGCTCAGCTAAGCCGAGGCCGTGTGGGCGTGTGCGGAGAGCTGCCTGTTCAGACTCGAAGTCAGCTGTCAGGCGGTGCAGAGACACTGTAATCAGGCACATGCTGTTTACTTCCACACAGCCACACCTTGGGTTTGGCCTCGGCACAGGTGTGGGGTTGTTTCAGGTGTGTGTTAAGCTGCAAACAAAAGTGAGGAAACCAAAGCCGAGACAGGACCATATAGGGAGGCTGAGGAGCACATGTTTTGTAAGTCTGACAGCGGGGATCTCGCCAACTCTTACAATAACAAGATAGTGATAAAGGCTCAAATCAGAGAATGTGATTAAAAAAAGGACAACACAAGATAAATCATATAAAAGAGAACAAAGAAGTAAACAGAGGAGCTGTGGCCAAAACTGAATCAATGATGGAGCTGATCCAAGCTGTCATTGGACGAGAGGCAGGGTCCATCACAACATGTAGAGACAAACAACCATTCAAACAGTCTCACCTACGGGCAATTTTAGAGTCACCAATCAACCTGAGGAGCTTGTTTTTGGACTGCAGGAGGAGTCAGGAGAACCCACACATGCACGGGGGGAACGTGTAAACTGCTAGTGTCATATCTTTTGATATATGTGACACTAAGAGCCAAATTCCACCAGGTCTGTCCCACCGGATCCAATAGGTTTCTCTTCTAGTCAATGTGTTAACTTCCACTGGATCCGCTCCGTTGCGTTCCGGCAGGTCGGAGTCCTCCGGATCAGATACACAAGACTTCTATTTTTGCCGGATGCCGGAGCACGACGCATCAATCTCAACAGAGCAGATGGAGCGGGACAGGAAGTCAGGTTTCACCAAAACAAAATGAAAACATCCGGTTAATTTTCCGAATAAAACACTCTGTGTTATCACCAGATCGTATTTCACTTAACTACAACAACAAACCAAAGTCATGATGAGCGGAGCCAGGCCTGGAGTCAACAGGTCAGAGGTTTTCAGAGGACCAGAAAGACAACATGGATGAGGAGAGGAGGAGGAGAATCCTAGATTCAGTGATTACCACGGGGAAACTTCGGTCACGTGACTCCAGCTGTCCGGCGGTCCTGCTCTGTGCTGCGTGGGTGTTGACGGACGAGAGAGCACAGAGCCGGACCGCAGAGGATCTAGTGGAAGTCTTTTTTAAAGAAAGACAGACAAGATTATTTTGTCAGAAAACGCTGCTTTGGGGTGCTGGTGGTCTAGTGGTCTAAGCACCCCACATACAGAGGCTACAGTCCTTGTCGCAGGGGTCCCCGGTTCGATTCCCGGCCGGTCGACCATTTCCTGCTTGTCTTCCCCCACTCTCTACTCCCCATATTTCCTGTCTCTCTTCAGCTGTTCTATAAAATAAAGGCAAAAAGGCCAAAAAATATAACTTAAAAAAAAAAAAAAAAGAAAACGCTGCTTCTTTAAGAAAAGATTAGTGAAGAGTTAGAGGGATCACTTTGTCCTCAGGGGGCGCCAAAATCAACGCAAACAGAGAGTGTCTCACAGGATTCTAAAAGCATTGCTCTGACTCTCCTGGGACTTTGTCAACAAACTCTTCACCTGTTTCAAATAAAGTCACCTTCATTAAAATATCTCAAAATCTCAAGTTTGCAGTGGAAACCCTCAGGTGTAGAGAAGCATTCCTTCAATTCTTCTTCATGGGTTTGTTGAAAGGTTGTTTTTTGACGTCCTTGTTTTTCCGGCGGTGAATTTTTCCCTGTTTTAATATTCCACTCCACCCCCCGTTGTGTTCCCCGTCTGCTCTGTGCCTGCTCTTGCTCTCCGTTTACTCCCCGGTTGATTCTCCGCTCTACCTCTGGAGCCCCTGGGGGAAGGTCTGCCCGTGTGCCGGCTCCTCGTCCCCACAGGAGGCTCCTCTCTGCGGTCACGGCGTCACAGCTCATCCCCGCTGCAGGCGGGAGACGCTCTGATCCAATTCCTATCTCATTTCACCTTAAACTGTGTTTTTATGATTTCATCGTTCAGCTGAAACTCTTGTTGTTTTTAGTGCGTGTGTTGAATGCAGTTTCAAAATGAGGACACTATTTCTCAAACTGCTGTCAGCTTTATCATCTTACTGTGCATAATTTAACGCTGAACAATTAAACTGGAGGACATCATGAAGTTATTTATGCAACTATTGTGTGAAAGCAATCAGAATTTAACCTTTAATGTCGAGTTTCTTGACTTGATTATTAAAAGGCTGCAGGAAGTTATGAGCCTCTAAGTCACGGCAGCAGCAGCAGAGGCGATATAAATTCACACAGCACAGAGTTTAGGAGCCCACAGTGTGTGCAAGCTAATCCTAATGATGGATAGCACCGTTAAAGAGAGAGAGAGAGAGTGGGACTGTTTCATTTATTATTCAAACAACAATGTGTTTCCAAATCTGTTCGATTTTTCCCAGAAAGCTTCGAGTCATCGCCCTGCACAAAGCGCTCTGCTGCCTCTCCGCTCGTTTACGCCTCACAGCTTGAATAGATATGAATTCAATCGCAGGTGCATTGGTTTGTGTGACCTGTACACTGTTCTGTGGCAGCATGATGCATCAGTCCTTGTGTTTGAGCCGCGAATACTCAGCTGTGTTATTCTCGAATCCGTCAGAACAGAGCGGCCTCGGTACACCAATCAAAATCTTCAGTATCTGGAGTGTGTGTGAGTACAGCTCCACAGTGTGTGTGAGTACATCTCCACAGTGTGTGTGAGTACAGCTCCACAGTGTGTGTGAGTACAGCTCCACAGTGTGTGTGAGTACAGCTCCACAGTGTGTGCTCTGTGCTGCTGGGTAAAGAAGGAATGATACAGGATGATCAGAACTGGCTCATGATGTTAGTCTGTCAGTCAGCTGGTGACAGTTTGAGCCCAACCTGAAATATCTCAGCACATTCTGGATCTGGATCGTTTTGTAACATATGCATATGGCTGTGACGAAGCCTCAGTTCTTCCTCGGTATGTCCTCCAGCTCCGTCATGAGTGTGACATTTATAGACTCCTTAAGACTGCCGGTTTAAGGCGAGATATCTCCACCTGTTACACCTTCTCTTTAACGGCGGGTCGAAGTCGCTCCACCTCTGATTGGCTGTTTGAGGTTGTAATAGAGGCATGAAGAAGGGAAGACAACAACGCTGTTGTGCAATGTGAAAACACACACTGATTTTACGCCTCTGCAGAGTCCAGTGGGTAAACATGAAGGCGTAGCTACAGCAGGACTTGATTGATCTTTACTCAATCATCCTGAGACCAATAATTTGTGTAACTAGTGAGCTTTCATTCAGCTTTTGCTGTATTTACCATTGACAGCTAATTAGCAAACATAAGCATGCTAACAACCTACTCAACGCTAACAAGCATGGTACTTAAAGATGGACAACGTGTCTCCAATCCCCAAGAGTGAAGCCAAAATACCCCTGACATCTTAAGCGGGAAAAAAAAAAGATTACAGAGGTTAAAGTTGTCTTAGAAAAACAGTCTCAATGAAACATATCAATCAATCTTTATTTCTAAAGTACCAAATCACGACAAATGTTCTCCTCAGACTCTTTCAAACCAGACCAGGTCTAGACCATACTCTATGTTCTATTATTAACAAAGACCCAACATCAAGACCGGATCAGATCCAGTCCCCTCTTACAGACAGGACTCAGTCTGATCTCATCTTAATCCACCATGAGCAGAGCACTTTGCAGCATTTAGCAAGTTACAGTGGCAAGGACAAACTTCCTTTAACAGACAGAAACCTCCAGCAGGACCAGACTCATGTTAGACAGACCGTACTACCTGGATGTGCTGCAGCCAGTCAGTAGGAGGGGCTTCAAATGTTTTGGTTTCATTTTTGAGGAGCAATCATGTTGTCCATCTTTTTACACAGACTAAGGGTTAAACATTGTGTAACAGAACTAGCTAACCCGCTAAATAAAACATGTATTAGGTTTACTATAAAGAGTCCAGGTCACTTTATTATTCATGCCATAAAGCTGCTTCATACGTTATTATCATGGAGAGATGCAGCTCCTCGCCCTCCGTCCTCCTCGCTATAATGAGACAGCTTCCTAATTGGCTAAAGAAGGCTGCTTTAAACATCTCCTTCAGTAAATCTCTTGATCTTCTTTCCCAATCCCATTATTCCCTCCGCTGCACTCAAACACACACTCGTTTAACTCAGCCTAATCTGCCGCTCTGCCTCAGATGGTAGTTTGTGGCTCAAGGCGAGATTTGAAGCCATTGAAAGACAACTAATGATGTTTAATCTCAGGGATTTTAAGCACTCGTTAACTACAACAAGATGGATACTCAATCATATATCCAAAACAGAACTTATTATTTCTAATTCAAAGTCACATATCTAAGTAGTAGTTTAACCATTTTTCATCCAGTGTATATAAACATCCAAAAAACGTTTTGTTTTCTACTTTCTAAAAAACAACAGACGGCTTATTTTCATATTTTAAGAGAAGCAAACAAGACATTACTTTATTTGTCCAGAAAACGTTGAATCAATATTAAATTATTATTAATAACTTGAAAAAAGATCTATTTAAATAATCATTTGAACTCAAAAGCTGCTCATATAGACTGACAAAATTACACATGTCAAAAAAGTCAAATCTAAATCCATGTTTTGGTTTTATTTCAAGATATTACAAGCCAAAAATAAAACATGAATTTCTCTTAATAAGATGCAAATTTTAACTTTTTATAAGCGTTGTTATATAAATATCTTAAAATAAGATATTTATCTGGACTTAGAAGCTTTTACTTTACTTTAAATACAACTTTCTTGATGCATTCTTCATCTTGAAAATGTATCGGAAAAATATTTTAAAACATCCATATTTTTTATTTTACAGCAATCAAAGATCCATATATAATTTTTTCATTGGATTAAAGTTGAATAAAAGCAGAAAAAGGTACTTTTTAAAGGTGCTAACAATAATAGTTTGGCATGTCTCATTAAATATTTCTTAAATATTAAAACACAAATATTCTTTCCATGATTGAAGAACCTTTGCAGCTCTATTCCACATTTACCTCTCACTCTTTCCACACATATTATCTGTATAATATGTAACCACATGGCGGCTCTTATCATGACACTGATATGTAAAGGTGAGCTGCTCGCTCTGTTTACCTGTGTGACTGTTGACGCGTATGCTCAGACTTTATAATCACTCAGTTGGGATCTTGCTTTCCTGCAAACAACCTTGACTTGATGGATTACTGCTGCGGATCAATTAGCTCGTTTGTCACTTGAGGACGGCTGCTGATTACTTTCTGACAAATGAGCCTCGCGTCTGTTTTGGCAGAATGACCCTGATTGTTTCATCCTCTCCTTGTTTGTGACTTGTTCTCCTTCTGGCTCGTGTTAGTGGAAAATAAATTGACGGATTGGAGGCAGAAGTAAACTCTCTCTCTCTCGCTGACCTGTGAGCAAACGGAGAATACGTTTCCTTTGGCTGTTTCCATACAGGTCCATGGTCTCCCCGCGGCAAGGTCCAAACTCCCAGCTCCATCAGCGAGGCGCTCAGATCAACCAGCTTAGCGGGGGCTGCTTTAGTAGCACTTTGTGTCCCTCTCTCTCAGGCAGTAAACACCAGAAGCTTCCTCTCAAGCCGCTCGTTCCAGATTTGAATAAAGAAAGCCGATGCAAATCACACACCTACGCACGCAGACGAGAACACTTCTCTGCCTTTGTTTATCTGGAGTTTCAATGATTGCACCTCGAGTTGATCATCGTTTTATTATCAGACGAGCCGTAGATTATTCTTAGACACGTTTATGACAGGGCTCTCTCGTTATCACAGTTCATCCAGACTCAAACATCCAAATATCTACTGGGTGTGATTACTACTACCTTTTGTAATCATCCATCCATCCATCCCCCTCCTCCACTTATCTGAATCCCGGTTGCGGGGGCAGCAGTCTCAGCAAAGAAGCCCAAACACTCCTCTCCCCGGCCACTTCCACCATCTCCTCCTGGAGGATACCGAGGCGTTCCCAGGCCTGGGTCTTCCCCCGTGGCCTCCTCCCAGATGGACACGACCGAATCACCTCCCCAGGGAGATGTCCGGGAGGCATCCTGACCAGATGCCCGATCCACCTCAAATGCAAACAAGACCTTTTGCTACATGTTTGATTATTCTACTTTACTTTTATTTTAGGGCTTATATTTTTATTTAATTGTAACACCTGTAGCTTCCACAAGAGGGAAGGTGTCAGATGAGAAAATCAACCTGAAAAAAAAAAACACTTTGTGGCTTTTTCCAGAGCAAATATTAACAATGGCAGGGGTGCTGGTGGCCTAGCGGTCTAAGCGCCCCACATACAGAGGCTACAGTCCTTATCGCAGGGGTTGCTGGTTCGATTCCCGACCGTTCGATCATTTCCTGCATATCTTCCCCCGCTCTCTACTCCCCACATTTCCTGTCTCTCTTCAGCTGTCCTGTAAAATAAAGGCAAAAAGGCCAAAAAATATAACTTGAAATGAAAAAAAATATTAAGAATGGTTGATAAGTTTGATATTTAAAAGACAGCAGGAAAAGACGGCACAAAAACGATACTCAGATATGTAATGGACAAGATCAGCAAAGAGATGTGATGCACCAGTTTGTCCACAAGGGGCGCAAAATCGCAGGATTAAAAAGTTCCTAATTGGAGCTTTAAAGCAGGAAATAATGAAAAGAAGCTGTTTTGTTTTTTGTACTTTTGAGAAGTTTGAACCTGAAACTATTTGATTAGTTTTTGATTTATAACTCAAGAAAGCCAGAGTTGATGTTTGGCATTTGAATGAATGAATGAACTAATAACTGGAGAAACGTTTTGCACACTTTGTTTGTTTGTTGTTGCTTGCAGGACGGAGAAGATTGATTTCAGCGCAGCAGAGCATGTCCGCCTGTTGCATTATGTATAAACAGATTAGAGATGCATCAAAGCATGCAGAGAGCTGCAGATGTTATGGAAATGAACTTCTTGGAGGAGCAGGATTTCACACCTCTCTCTCAGCTTCCACTCATGTTGGATTTCTGCTGTGAGGAAATCTCATTTGAGACCTGAGAGTGTCTCTGAGAGAAAATCAATCACAGCTCTCTCCGCTCTGACGTCTGTCCCTACGTCTTTAGAGACGTGAAATATCAAAGTCCAGATCAGGCTGTGGACATACCCTGCTGTGTGTGTGTGTGTGTGTGTGTGTCCGTCCCCGTCCACCCATCTGTATGATAATCTAAATGGCCTTTAGTGCAGGCCGGGGTCACGGGGACGCGTAGTGGGCAGATAACCGCTCTGTAAAGCAGGCACGTGTGTCCTCCGAGACATATGCTGCCTCTGACTGTGCACATGTTCATAATTTGCCACTCTCACCCTCAGACCCACTTTCCCTCTGGATGCTCGATACGTGTGCGGACTGCAGAGTGTGAGGCACGGCCGGCCGTATGTTTACACACTTGAACCTCTCGCAGCCGGCTGATTTATGACCGGGACGTTTGTGTGAGAGAGGCAGCGAAGGAGGGGAAGGAGGGAGTGTTGGAATAAAAGTGTGAAGTGGTGACTAATTATTTTACAAACAAACGTTGAGTCAGAGCTTTCAGCAGGAGCGTTATTGTTCAAGCTTTTGTTCTTTAAATTGGTTATAGCGGTGAGTTCAGAGAGCAGTCATGTACTAATCAATAAAAGCTTTTTAACTGCAGCAGAGATCGACGATATTAACTTTAATTATTTAACAGCCTGTTAATTATTTCCTGATTTACCTTTAACCGCCTGCTGTCTGAGCTGTTTTCACCACCGCCGGAAGAGTCATCAGAATCAACCTCAGGCTCTTTATTAAAACGCTGAGTTTTAACGACGTAAAGGAGTCAACAGGAATTCATTTTAAACCCAAACTCTCTCTGCACATATTTCTAACTTTGCACGTCTTTAACGCAGACGAAGCTGTGATATTTCCTGTTAGATTTCTCACCTTCTTCCTGCTCGTGGAGCCACAGTAACATCACATTTTGTTCTCTGTGTGGTGAGATTTTTTGGGGACTGGAAGTGCGGAACAAGTTAACATGCACATGAGCAGGATGGTGATGTGACTCTGCTCTCACGAGACCCGCTGTGAGATCAAACATGGCTGCACCCAGCTGCTGATTCTAAGACTCAAATACAAGAGCCCAAAGTTAATTTTAGGACCAGGTCTCACTGAGCAGCCTTCATCCCTTTATCCCCGCAGCTCTGCATCTTAGGAGACAGATCAGTAACGCAAATACGAAACCCTATACTTACCCTTGAATACAAAGCTTATAAGAGGCAAGGACAAACTTCCTTTAACAGGCAGAAACCTCCAGCAGGACCAGACTCATGTTAGACACACATCTGCTGAGACCGAGTTGGAGAGAGAGAGATGAGTAGTAGTTGAACATGTAGGCTAACAAGTCAATCAACCTTTATTTATAAAGCACCAAATCCCAACAAATTTTATCCTGAGACTCTTTCCAAACAGAGCAGGTCTAGACAGTACTCTATGTTCTATTATTAACAAAGACCCAACTTCAAGACCCAGACCCAGATCCCAGTGTGTCAGTCTAAGCCTATAACAGCATAACTAAGACCTGGTCCAAGCCTGATCCAGCTCTAACTATAAGCTTTATCAAAAAGCCGTCCTGGCTGCGTCTCCGGCCTGCTCTCTGTTTGGACGATGGATGTGTGATGTTCTGAGGGTGTTAGCCATCTGTACTCAGGAGTACTAAGAAGTATGATCCAATTCAGAACCAGTCCTTCAGATGAATGGCTCTGAAACTCTCTCTGAGTTCGATGCTGTTTGTTGATGATCGCTGACTCTGCAGCCAGGAGCCACAGGACACAATTACAGAGTCATGAATTCTGTTTGTCCATGTGAAAGAGAACAGAGCCAAAAACCTGCCTGCAGGGTGCAAGTCAGCCACTCGCTCCTGTTTGTGTTTCAGAGCTTAGTCTGTCTGTGTGTGCTTTGCTGCCGTGGCAACCGGAGCTATCACATACTAATATCTAAGTTTGCGTTACGTAATCGTCTGCTTTTGTCAACGCAGTGAGGGCATGTTCGGGAGGAGAGGAGGAGAGGAGGGCGGTTTGTCTGCAACTCTGAGCCGCACACGGATCAACTTCAGAGTTTACAGACTCAACTGCTTCTCTTCATCCTCAGTCCCTTCATCTCTGTGCTTACATCTTTCATGTCAACATGTGTGCTTTAAGATGAAGGACAGGTAAACATGGAGGGAGTTAAAGCAGGGAACTCAGGAGATGAAAGAAACCACACTAATTCAGAATGCACAAACCTGCAGCACGTAGTTCAGACGTCTGAGCAAAGTCTGTCTCTTATCTACAAAATGTGTTTTTCTAAGAACCTGGCTGATGAAACAGTCAGCCAAAATATTTAAATTCTTTCTTACATGCATCAATATAAAGACTTAGCTTTCATTTAGGCAGAGATTTAGGCATCAGTTTTCTTTAAATTTAAGAAAGTAGCGCCCTTAGATCTTTTATAATTTGCTGCAGAACCCACATGGCAAAGTCAGCATGCAGAAAAAGTTAAATAAAGAGGTTCTTTGTTCTCTGAATAACCAGTCTAAAGATAAGAAAACACTCTGAGGGGAGCCCTTCGGCCTAGCAGTCGAAGAGCGCCCCATAAAAAGAGGCTACCGCCCTTGTTGCAAAGGTTGCAGGTTCAATTCTGGCCTTGACTATTTGCTGCATGTCCTCCCCCATTCTCTACTCTACACATTTCCTTTCTCTCTCCTGCTGTCCTTTCCATTAAAGGCAAAAAATGCCCCCCAGAGAAAAAAAAATCAGTCCGACATCCGGGTAGTTTTGGCATACTGCAGATTTTGCTCTTGTTCACATACCACATACTGAATTTTGGCCAAATCAGTACGTACTGCTAGTATAGTAGGCGGTTTCAAAAACAGCCAGAGTCTGCACGTATTGATTTGCAGAGCTAGCACCACCAGCCTTCAGTCCTCCTTGCAGGTTAACGTTCGTCATGGCTCTGGTGGAGTGGTTAGATGTCAGTTTAGAGATGATATCTGTCGCCTGTGCTTGTTTACATCCAGGTAGTAGAGCATTAAAGCATCATGGCAGCAGACATTAACCAGAGCTAGAGCCCCAACTAGTGGAGGGAGGCTGCACTATAGCTTAGACATGACATATGACTGACATTTCAAGGATATGAGAATACACATATATATTTTTTTTGGAACTGGCTTGTAAATGTGTAGATTTCTTGCGATGGTGGAAGCATGCTTGCTCCAGGTTTGGGCGGTAATAACGTAACGTAAATGAATGTCTGATGGACACGTGTTTGTCGAGCTCCTCCGTCTCTCTGGTTGTGTTTTCATGACACGCTCTGAGTATAAAGTTTCTCTTAACGTTGATCCAGGAGACGACATTAGACGGTGTTTACTGACTTGTCATCGTCACATGACAGCTGCCAGGCGTCTCCTCTGAGGTCCTGTGATGTGATATTTGATGAGTCATGGTGCCGTAAACTCCGGGGAAATGTGGAGGGGGAAGTTTGGATACCCTTCAACTCACGCTGACATGAGTCCTGTTTGTTGGCTGTGGACAGTCTGAGCCTGACGTCTGACAAACATGTCGATGTCCTCTAAAGCTGATTGAGGTTTCACATCAGTTTGTACCTCTCACGTTGGTCTCAGGATCAGCTGTGACCTGAGGTGAACTTGGAAGGTGATCCTCTGGATGGTCTGAAATAATAATGAGAGGATCAGATGTTGTCTGGCTTTTCATTTTGGGCTCTATAGAAGGCGTGTCACATCGGTTTTTCCACGTCATATCGCTTACACTCGATCGGTTCATGAATATAAAAACATTCATCTCTTTATCACCGTGATATTTCAGTCATTAACTCTTCACTGAGCTTTATCGTCTTGTTCCAGGTGATCCCATGAAATGTTGTGACTTTATATTTTGTAACATATCATAGATTAGCTTTTCATAACATCTCTCTCTCTCATGTGTGTCTTCAGGCGGAGCGCAGCAGTTGCGATGTCAATATCCTCAGCATCCCGGTCCCCATCCGTCGCGGTGGCTCAGAGTCCAACCTGGACGTGGTGGACAGCATCGGAGACGATGGAGTCGGCCTGGATTTCAACAAGGGGGCGCTGGGGATCGACAGCCTGCAGCAGAAGATCCTCAAGGTCAGCAGAAGCATCAGTCACACACACACACAGATCTTTGGTTTAAATCAGCTCTGTTATCAGGTCACTTTAAAATCTACTTTCCTCTTTAGGTGACGGAGAAGATGAAGGTGGAGCAGACGGCTCGGGACCAGAATGTGGCCGAGTACCTGAAGCTGGTGAGCAATGCCGACAAGCAGCAGGGGGATCGGATACGTCGGGTCTTTGAGAAGAAGAACCAGAAGTCAGCGCACACCATCGCCGGGCTGCAGAGGAAGCTGGAGCAGTACCACCGCCGCATGAAGGACGGAGAGACCAACGGGAAGCAGAGCCACAAGGACGGCAGCAGCAAAGAGTCCGGGACTCACAGCAAGGAGGGCAGCCTGAAGGACGTGAGCGCCACGGGGAGACACCCGGCTCTGGATAAAGTCAAGACCATCGGGCCCGGCGTGTCGCTCTCGCCGCCGTTCTTCTTCAACAAGTCGCGGGAATTCGCCAACCTCATCAGGAATAAGTTTGGCAGCGCCGACAACATCGCCCACCTCAAGAGCTCCGTGGAAACGGGGTCGGGTCTGCAGGCGGAGGGCGGGGCCAGAGGTCTGAGTGGGAGCGCCACAACCGTAGCCAAACCGTCCAAGTACCAGAGCGACGACGAGTGTTCAACGGGGACATCTGCGTCCGCCGACTCCAACGGGAACGCAGCGGGGGGCTCGGGGGCGGGGTCAGGAGGCCCGGGGAGGTCAGAGTCTAACAGCAGGCTCGGGGAGGTGCTGGACATGGTGCGGGACATCAGGGAGGCTCAGTCTCAGCTGGAGGAGGCCATGGAGACTCTGAGCACACAGTTCAAACGGGATTACGGATACTTCACTCAGGTGATCCAGGAGGAGAGATACAGGTGAGAGCTGTGATGTAACACACACCTAACACACACACACACACCTAACACACACACACACACCTAACAACACACTCTGAGAGTCCACTCTGAAGTCCGTGGAGAAGTGGGTCAAGCTGCACTCTGTCAGATTAAAGCTGAGCTGCTCACTTTTCTGGGAAATCAAAAAAGACTGAATATTAAAGAGTCATCCTGTAAGCTCGTCCCAGCACGCACTTCAGCGCTCAGGCTGCACACTTCAGATCCTCCACGCTGCTCCAACCAATCACTGCAACACATTAAGATATTAAAGAGAATGAAGGTAACAGCTCTCCAGATCAACATTACATCGCTTCTCACAGCCTGAACATCCTGCAGATATTAAAATATGTTTCATCCTTTCAGAAACTTCTCTTTACAAGAAATCTCTCTTTCTTTTCTTTGTCGGTCGGTCTTCAGTGAACAGATTCTTCTCCTCTGAATCAGACTTTCTTTCATTACCTGAGGGGGAATATTTTGCAATGTTTTGTGTCAGCATTAGTGGAGCACAGCCAATAGAAACACTCACTATGAAACAACGTGTGAAGGCTGAGGATCACAGACACGCTGAAAGTGTTCTTTAAATGTATTTCATAGACACCAAAGAATATTGTATTAAAACTGAAAGCTCAGGTTGAGGTTAATTTATTACTGGTAGGTAGATTTGTTTTGCAGCAGGATGACAACATCCAGTTACAAAACAACTTCAACATGCTCCACCAGGTAACTCTGGATCTCTCCTCTTTTTCATCCGGTGTATTGAATCACCTTAACCCCGGTAAACTCCGGCTCATGGAGGTATACACGTGTGTCCGCAGTAAACGGCATGACATCAACGCAGTCAGAATCCCTCAGTATTAAGTTTAGTTGTAGATTTGTGACTTTGGAGCTGCAGACCTGAACATCTGATCAGTGCGCTGCAGGCGGAGGAACACGCCTGTGTTCCCAGAGGAGAACTTAACTGCTCAAGGCTTTCTCTTTTAAGTCTCTGGAGACAAAATTGAGATTCTCACTTCAGCCTCATTCAAGTTTCAAATTGTTCTCATTAGTTTCTCCAAAAATTCACTAGGAGAAATAGTTGAGACCATAACATGAGTCTTATTTGAGACTTAAATAAGAGATCTCATTAATGGCTCATTTTCTTCTCTTTTTTTAATATATTTTTGGCCTTTTTGTCTTTATTTGACAGGACAGCTGAAGAGAGACAGTAAATGTGGGGAGTAGTGAGCGGGGGAAGACATGCAGGAAATGGTCAACCGGCCGGGAATTGAACCGGCGACCTCTGCAACAAGGACTGTAGCCTCTATACGTCGAGCGCTCAGACCGCTAGGCCACCAGCGCCCAAAAGAATCCGCCCCTTTAATTGTAATAATCTGGCTAAATGTGGTCAGCCCTTTAGCGGCCCATATTTTAAATAAACCGTCTGTCATACCTGTTGTATGAAATCTCTATCCGTTGCAGTTTCTCTCAAATCCACTAAATCTTTGTGAAGTTATTTTGTTCCAAACAGACTTGTAAAGGAAGGACCAGACTGTGAAGTCAAAGAAGAGATCATTTCACATCTAAATATCTGATCTTGCAAGTGGTTCAAATGGGTTTTTTTAAGTTATATATGTTTTTTTTGGGGGGCTTTTTGCCTTTATTTC